>NC_064287.1:58564966-58601566 GCF_019186545.1 Solanum stenotomum
ATTGAGCTTTGAACTTTAGTTTAGCCCTCGTGGTTCTCTTCCAAGTTCATTAACTACTAGATTACATCCTTGGGTGCGATAATTGTGCTACATTTAAGGGGGTTATCTACTATATTTTGGTTTCTGAATATAGGACAATGTAACACTGAAGAAAATGGGGTTGATGTGTGCAGGAGGCTGGTCCTGGAGGTATAGGAGGAGGAGGTATATGGGGTGCAGCCACAGACACAAAGAGGGTATACACCGGCATTGCCAACACCGGTAACTTAAACTACACATTGTATCCATCGACAAACATTACAACAGGTGGAGCCTGGGTGGCAATGGATGCTCAAACCGGCAAAATCCTATGGACAACTGCAGTTCCAAACAATGGTAGATCAAACCCTGTAACCGTTGCCAATGGAGTTCTGTTAGCTGGTTCACAAAATCCAAGAGGCCCCATCTACGCCATTAATGCGAAAACTGGGAAGATATTATGGTCGAACGAGACTGGTGCAACTGTGTTTGGGGGTATGTCAGTTAGCAATGGCTGCTTTTATGTTGGCCATGGTTACAGATCTGGTATAGGAGTCTTTAATCCCAACAACACTGGTGGAACTTCACTCTTTGCCTACTGTGTATATTGAAATGCCAAATGATGTCCAACTAATAACTTCGGCAAATAATATGATGAAGATAGTAAATAAAGAAGTACATGTTTGTGTGGCTAATTGTGGTATCCGAGTCAGTTTTGCTTTATGCGCACCATGACTTATTTCGTAAAATACTTGACCTCTCATCAACACAAGTATCAAACCGAATATATCTTAAAGATAGTGAAAATAACTTAAAATGAACTCAAATGAGAGATGAAACATACTTTGGCTCTAACAATCAAAATTCATTTGGCATCATTAAGACTCAACATTACTGTCAATATGAGTAAAAAGTAACGAGTTCTTTCAAATTAATATCTTAAAGCTTAAATCTTAGACATTGCAAACAAAAAAAAAACACAATTCTCCATTGCCTAGCAACTCTGAATAGCATAAATCCTTCTTCACAGATCTTGCACGCTCAAACCTACAAGTAGTAATGTAATGCAACAGTTAAGTTCAATTAAAAAAATGTTCCGCTACATAGCTTGAGTGTGTTAAATCAAGGCGGAGAGCTTAGAATTAATCAAGACACAGACGTATAAACATTACAGAGAATATCACCATAATTGGCAAAAAGTAGCAGTCTAAGAGTGCAAACCTGGAGGAAGTGATTGCTTCAACTTGTCAGCCTTCTCAAAGTCGGACACACAGAGTGTGTAGAGGTACTTGGAGCAGCGAACCTTGAACTTGACCATATCCTTGTTCTTCTTGATCTTGACAGTTCGGGCATCCTTCCTTCTGGCTGTCAGAAGGAAATCCTTGATCTCGTGGATTTGCTTAGGCTACAAATAAATACAATGTAAACACTCATTACAGCAAATTGAATAATAATGAACAAAAACAGATCACAAAGAAGTCATTAACAGGCCCAAATACAGTATCAACTAATCAAATCTCCTGATGGAACATTTGTCGAACACATTCAAACTTAAGCATTTAACTGAAAATTAACAGAAAACAAGAAATCGCATCAATCAGATAATTACACCCAGAGGATGGAACAAAACGACAAGAGAAAGATTTCCATCCCCAAAAATGAAGATGTTACACATATACACATCACAAAGGAGCTCAATAAGTGGGCAAGATAATACTAAAGTAATAACTAAAGAAAACTCGCCACTACGGTGAAATTGAGTAACAGAATGAAATTGGGATAGAACAGAACAGATAAAGAGGTCAAATCCAACTAGTTTGATGGATTTATACCATCTAAACTCCCCAGACAAAATGAAAAGAAACACAAACTACTAACAATATGTAATGCATCCATATCATGAACTTGTTTCCCAAGTGCAGCCAACAGAGTGCTTCTCCTCGATACATCGTATGAATAACAATCTTAACGAGATTCTTGATTTCAGATATCAAACTTTAAATAAAATGGACAAACTTTCTTGCTCCAAATAAGATTTAGCGTTTCTCCTATAAAATCAAACATCATAGCACATCCCGCAAACGTCTTCTGTTCTTAATTAACACTTACCTCCCGACCCCAAATCAGTTCAAGTTATGCAGGTCTAAAAGTGTTCAATTTCTTTCCTTGTATCTTCTAAATAACAAACTAACACCATTGATTGCAAAACTAAAACTTCCAATAAAATGGTCAGACTTGTTCAAGATAAAGACTCATTACAAGTCGGAATCGTTAAACAAAGATGACATAATACAGAATAACAATCATTGTATTGAGTTAAGTTACCAATTTAAAAAAAAAAAAATCATTGTATTGAGTTCGAAACTTCAAATTATTGATTCCTAAACTGAATCTTCCATTAAAATAGCCAAACATGCTCCAAAATAACTCAAATACTTACACTACTAGTTTGACATTATAGCACTTCCTTCCAAAAGACTATTTTTACCTCAATAAACATGTCTAAATTTTTACCTTTTCAACAAAAAAAAAACACCCAAATTGAAGGAACCCACAAAACAAAGATTAATACAGATCTAACACTCATGGTTTGTAGTTTGAAACTTCAAAATTCAAGTCAATATTATAAACCAAAACTAGAACTTCCAATAAGATAACCAAATTTGTCCCAAAATACAATCTTGGAGCAACCCCACCAAAGCTAATAGGATGAAACTCTACTATTCACACTAATTCCTCCAAAAACCTCCATTTTTATCTCAAAAAAACATCAACTTTACACCTAAATTTTTTACCTTTACATAAAAATGGAACAAGAAAAACCCCAAATAGAAGAAACCCACCAAATAAAGATTCATTACAAGCCAGAATCATTAAAAACAAAGATAACATAACACAGATCTAATTAACTATCATTGCATTTAACTCAAAACATCAAATTCAAGTAAAAATATTGTAAAACAAAGAAAATAATACAAAGAATTGATATATCAGAGATCAAAATGAGAAGATTAAGAAGAAAATGTACCATTTTTGGTAGGGAAAAGTTGTGCTAAGGAGAAGACGGCGAGCTCAAAGAGATGGAGAAAAGAAGAAGTGAAGAGAAAGATGTATAAATATATGCTTTTGCTAAAACCCTAATCACTTAAAAAAATTATTATTCTTTTTTCTAATAAAATGGATAAATTAATATTAGTATTAAAGATTATTTCAACTTCAAACTTAAAATATCTATTTTTTAGTTTATTATTTCAATTTCAAACTCGAAATACGGATTTGATTAGTATTTTCCTAAAAAACTTCAATTTTTTTCCAAGTGAAATTCACGCATAAGCATAAATTGACTTTTGAATATTTTTTTTAAACTTCAATTTCAAATATTATTTTGTTTTTCTTTTAAAAAAAACGTGTCTAGTAATTGCTTTGGGGCATGTTTAATTTGAAGTGACGTTGAGAAGACCCACTTTAAAAGACAAAATGCTTTTGATCAAAGGCAAATTTGTATTCAAAGCTCGAATTTGAACTCAAATCTGAATCATTTGATTTAGGAAGAAGGAGCACTTATTATTCTATCACAATCTTGATATTTTTGTTTTTCTAATTCAACTTATAGTAAATATAATCCAAACGCCTATAAATATGTTTTTTCGAGTCTAATTAAAGCGAAACCGAACGAATTTTTGTATATGCGTTAAAAAGATCCCCTATATAAGTTCAAAAATAATAGAATTCAAACCTAACATATTAGATTATGATAGAATTCCGAACTCAAACTACAATAAATTGTTTTAGCCACAATATTTGTGGAACTTAGTAGCTCAATTGGCTGGCAATCTGTTCTTTCACCTTATTTGTGAAGGTTCGATGACGCCTTGTAATGCATATATATTTGGTTAAGGGTATTAACACCACCAAATTTCACATGTTATTGCAAAACAACAAGAGGAGGACAATTACTATGTCAAATATTCCGAGTAAGTTGAACTCGACTATATGAATCATAATTATCCATATATCTCCATTTAAACCCGTCTCACGTTGAAGTTCTCTATATTTTCTATTGACATATAAGTCTCTAACAAACATTTCTGCTGCTGCAACATCAATTCCTTTCCTTACTCTTCAATTCTTTCAACATATTACAGAGGGTAGTTTCACCAAAAGAATACAGATGATCATACTTCCTGTACAACAATCTCGCTTCTTGCGCATTCCCTTTAACAAACAAACATATACTGAGAGTTCCGAATGATGTAGCAGTTGACGGATATGCTATTGGAAAATCTCCGACCTGATTACTGTGTGTCGAAGGCAACTGCATATTGTCTTGAAGTAATAGAAATGATATCTGTATAGTTGTTGTTAGTTGCCTTCGTTTTGAAGCAACAATCTTGGACTAAGATTTACACTTACTACTGATGGAGATCGCGTTATGAATATTCACGTGAAGTAGGGAAGCTCAGTCCATCTTTTATATGGGACACCGCGGTGGGGCATAACCATTTTAACATATTCGGACCTAATACCTGTTAAATATCAATAGGTCAACACAGAATGCAACTTCATTACAATTTATGTAAGAGAGAGCGAGAGAGGGAGGAAGAGAGACAGTACCAGACTGATATTTTTATAAGCACCAACATCATAAGGGTGATGATAATTCGTCCCAGATTTACTTGCCAGCCATGCTGCTCGTTTTGCCTCGTAGTACTGTTAAAGAATCTTTGCTTAGCAATTACATCAATAGGGAAATCCATGAGGTGAATCTAGTGTATTCGACAGTGTGATTACCTCTATAGTTGTCATATTACGCATTGTAAGGTAGATATGCCAGCCCAGGAGAGTTCCAAGTGTCAAGCTTAAGCCAATAAGCACAACACCAGTTGCAATCTGTTTAAGGTTGATACATTAGATTTCTGCAACCACCTGGAATTCACTCTACCACACTATACGGGAAAGCCAGAGTAAAAGCTTAAATGATTTGGTTAAGCTCATTTCAAGGCATTATTTTGAACTCACCCTGTTGGAAAAAGTAATAACTAATATCAAGTAGAGGAAGACCAGAAGGGGGAAATATGATGTCCACTTGAAAATAAAATAACTTATTGGAAATATTTTTCTGTGCTGCTCAGACCCTCCATCTGTATCAGATTCTCCAAAAATACATAGCTGTTGGAGGATCTGATACACACCTGACAATAGCTTTTGAAGAGTGTAAGGACCATAGATATTTTTAGGTCAGGATATTGCTGATGGTGGACCTAGCACCTAGCATAACAAATCTGTTAATGGTCAAGAATCACAGTATATGCGACTAATGGAGGGGTCATATGCTCCCTAATCTCTAGAAGGCGAAACGCTGAACTTCAATCAATATAACCAAATACTAGAAATATCTTCTTGAAGAAACAATTAGGAAAACATTTCCCATCATACCAAACACACACTAAAGAACAATCAATAAGCTTTAGATAAAACATCACCCAAAAAAAAAAAAAGGGAAAGAAAAGGCCAAAACTCAATACAATAGACATCAAACGTGTTAAATTATATATAATATGACAACTGACTCACGTAAAATAGCTTGAGATGCATCACTCCATCGAAATTCCAATCCTTATGAATTGCATCGCTCACCAATATAACCTGAAAACGTCAAACATTATACTCACACAAATTGAGCACAAATAGCTAAAGCCATATAGACTAAATTAACCATACCGAGGAATAGATTATAGCAATAGTTGCATAGAAGATTAAAGCCACAAACGCCTTGTAGTTCCTATGACCAACACAATTGTTTATCCAGGCACAATGATGATCCTGTTGAAAAATTATGGTAAATTAACAGACATACGCATTGTTTAGCAAATAAAAAAGGAAACATTAAAAAAAATGAGAGACACCCACCATCCTCAAAATACACCTTCGGCAGATACGGCAATGATGAGTCCTGGGCGGCTTGTATTCCGAACACTTATCACATTTCTTCTTAAGCAAACCCTGAATGTCAGGTATTCAACAATTCCTTAGATGGTGAGTGTACAAACAATAATTAGGTACTATTATTTTGCAGACATTTCTTTTAAGTGTGTTCATAAGTTGGTAGAGTTATTGCTCCGGCGTAAAAGAACAACCAAAGAGTACTGTAAAGACGTGGTGGGAATGCAATGGATAATGCATTAAGTATGTTGAATTGCGTGACCACCTCATCTAAAAGTTTAAACTATTATGGAAATCACACTTTTATTTACTTAAATGTTCCTTTAACACGATCTCTCACTTGGAAGATTGAATATATTATTTTCCACTAGCCAAGCATATTGTAATTTTTTTTAAGCGACCAGGAGACTATATCATGTTGAATTATGTAACCATCTCATTTAAAAGTTGAAACTATTAGAAAGTGAACACTTCCTCTCTCCCATGTGTATAGAAAATAGTGCTACACTCACACTATTTGTGTTTGCTTGCACCAAGAAAACAGAAGATATAAACATTAATTCAATATATGTAATGCTACATATTCTTCGAAGGAATTTCGATCTCTTCTCCAGCCACACAGAGCACGTTACACAAATAGGTGTTTCCAGCAATTTCTTTGCATTCAATTTCACCCTGCATCCTCTCTATCCTGCTAAGATCCCTAATGACTATCCTGGGGTTACCCAATTTACTCATAAGAGGTTCCGAAAAAACACTCTTTCTGATATGCAAGATCACCAATACCATAAAATCAGTTTCTCTTATTACATGATCAAAGGGAAGAAAAAAAAAACAGAAAACCATTTTCTCTATTAACCATCCTTGACCTTGCCACATTGTAGGAGTAGTAACCACCCAACAAATTGTTCAAAGGGTTTAAAATTACTGAAACTTCTGCTCCAACAAGCCAAAGCTTGGCTATGCAATGTAATCCTATTCGCTTGGTCTGGCTATTGGACATATTTTCCATTTTTACTAGAGATGTAGCATCATATATGACAATGTGCCAACATATAGCTGTCTGTGGAGATAAAATGTTTCTTTTTCCCACTTTGCTTCCTTGATAACTCTAACCCCACAACCTTATTATCAGAGGTTCTAAGGTCCTACCACCCATCGCAGAACCAAGATTTACACTAAGAGAATTTAAAATATAGTTTCTTACTTTCTCTCGATCGCTTCAATGCCTATATCTTGAGAGATAAGAGGAAAGCCCTCTCTCGAATTCAAAGATGTAACACAAATAATGACTCCCTTCACCGGAATGTCAGCAGGTTAGGCACACGAAGAAGCCAAGTGATTTCAACATCTACTATCTATACATACTAATAATTTTGACCTTGAATATACAGTGTATTGAACCTTCTTACACTAGACTACCAAATACTATCAATCATCATATATTGAAATAAAAATATGCTGCAACATAAAGATATAGAACTTTAGATCATTTTGATGTAAAAAGACACCAGTAAAGCTGCAACAACACTAATAGCACTAAATTATCCTTTTTTCAGCAAGGCCACTCTCTCAAGAATTTATAGGAAATAAAAGTAGTAAAAGACACAATTTTTATAACTAAAAGACTTACAGATCTTTTGGATTCTTGATCTGAAGCTTCATGATCTTCAACATCAGGAAGATATGAAAAAGGAACCCCACCTGGGTCTTTGAGAACACAAACAAAGAAACTGAATACACAGAGAGAAGCCATGAAAGTGAAGAAAAAAGAGTGAGATTTGCCAGCTGAGCTTTGTAAGCTCAACAAATCATCCAAGAAAATGAAAATTGTGAAATAGTAAAGAAAACCCACAAAAATTAACACACATAGAATGTGAATTGACAGGAATTTCTTGAGTTCCATTGATGATTTTTGAGATGGAGAAGAGAAAAAGGGAAGCTTCTAATTGTATTTGGTGAAATTCTTCAAGTTCAGTTCATTCCAACAAATTGGGCTTAATTTTCCAATTAAGAATCCAAGAAAATAATAATTTGATAACAGGCCTTGAGCCCAAATAGCGTCACCTTTCATTATGCCCATCCCATAAGGGTTGTTTCATGAGCCAAAAGTTTATATTTTCGTATCATAACATCTCATAAGTTATATTCGGGCAGGACATGTCACACTAGGCATAAGGGCTTAATTTTCCAATTAAGAGTCCAAGAAAATAATAATATGATAACAGGCCTTGAGCCCAAATAGTGTCACCTTTCATTAAGCCCATCCCATAAGGGTTGTTTCATGAGCCAAAAGTTTATATTTTCGTATCATAACATCTCATAAGTTATATTCGGGTAGGACATATCACACTAGGCATAAGTTTGATGGTTAAAGAGAAAAAATTAAAATAAGAAAGTAGGGGCAAGTGCACGCATAGCCGATTTTGGAACCACAATTTAAGTCATATCATAGTGTATACTTATAAAGAATGATCAATTGAATATCATTTGTCATCGCCACTGATCAATATTGTATACATATATACCAAATTTTGAACACTAGCTATTATTATCGAACTCTTGATATTGTCAGTTTGTCACTGATCAACATAATAACACAAAAAAGTTAGAGAACAATATAACTTTCCAAAATGAACTAAGACTAGGGTTTTCATGATATATATATTTCACTTTTTGTTAGTGTAATATACCACAAATAGTATAAGTTACAGTTGTAAATAAAATTACAAAAATGAATAAATAATCATTCAGACTGAGGCGTAGATATTTTGTTATCTATAAGGAGATTCAAGTTCATTGCGGCAAAATCTACACCTATCCAGTAGTAATACTCTTGACTTGTCCCCTCCAGAATACAATAATGTCGTACAACTCAAGCAACTCTGTATTAGTTGACGAGTTTCAAAACTCCATAAAAAGAACACCTTCCTTCAATATATAACTACTGTAATGAATTAGTAGAAGACTTGAAAATATTTTCCTTTGTCTCAACTCTCTCTTTTACCATACTACCTCAATATAAACTTCTCAATCCTTTTTTACAATGTTTTTCTTGTACATTTCTTATTGTACTCAATTCAAAGAAAGATCATCACTTATAGAAAATTATTACAATTATCTAGGTTGGTGTTTATCATTATAAGTTCACAACAAAACCCTAAGGATATAAATGTAAAATTTTTTGTGGTCCACAAAACAGTAGCATGTGATCATCACATGTCCTTAATTAGTTTTGTACTACTCTATAACTATACATCAATTGGTAAATTATACCATTCTTTCCGTTTCAATTCATGTGAATCTCTATTTTAAAATTTGTTTCAAAAGAATAAACATGATTTACATGAGAAGAGTGGTGGTGAAACTAAAAAAAGTTGATTAACTGGATTTAATACGACCTACGGATATACTTAAACTTTTATGTTTGATAGAGAATAAGTGAACAAAGACATACCAAAAAAACTAAGAGATTCAACATAAATTGTAGATAAATAAAAATAAATCTAAATCTTATATATATAGTGTAATTATAATTTTTGGCAAAGATGTGTTTGAATTATAGATCTTCTTACGTTCCCTAGCTCCGCCACTAGAGAATATGTGGCTATGTCTGTTTGTGAAAAGATAACAAGTTTAATTTTATGTGAGATAATAATATTTACATAATCAGATTATTTATTAAATAATTATAAATAAACTATGGTATATATAGTTGTTCCCTTTTTGCCCAAACTTGAGGGACCTAAAAATATGTTTATTTGCAATACTAATATGAGACAATAATAAGGACTTGTTTGGATTGATTTTTGGCTTATGACTTATAAGCCAAAAGTCATAAGTTAGGATTTCTAACTTATGTCTTTTGGCTTATTTTTGTTATTTATGCTTTAAATAAGTGTTTGTAAGCACTTTTCAACTTTATCCAAACACTTCAAAACTGCTTAAAAGTTATTTTGGCTTAAAAACACCTAAAATAAGTCAATCCAAACGGGCACTAATGCATGTGCAGGCTTTTGCTTAAATTGAGGGACCTAAAATATTGTATTGTCTCCCAAAATAATAATAATAATAATAATAATAATAATAATAATAATAATTAAAAAAAGTAAATGAAATATATTATTTGTACCAACACTTCATAGTCTCAATAAATTTACTTTTCATGGGGTCACTTAATTTTACTTTTTTGGATATGTTTCTTTTTAAAGAAAATGGAAAATGTTTTTTAAACTAAACGTCTGATGATATTTGATTGAATATGAAATGTTTTCGAAAAATCTTTTCAATTTTTTTATTTGTGTGGAAAACTTTATCCTTTTCAACCACTTTTAATACAAGTGCCAACCACTCAAAAATAAGAAAGATCCAATAATGATAAATACTACAAGGTACCAAGTTGATCAACCTAGAACAAATTCTATTAAAAGATTGTACTATGTAAGGTGGAAGTATATAATAACCACATATGATTGGACTTATTGCACATTTTGGGGTACAAATTATTAAATGGTGTTTATTATAAGAAGTACTCTAACAATCTATCGATGTTCTCATTGTAGTAGCTATATTTGCCTTATTGGGGCACCCAAATGTGCGGTTAATGAAATAAGTTGAGAGCGACCAGATTTTGAGTTTAAATATTGACTGATTTTTTCTCATATGTTCAAATATTGATGGACAGAATCACTCAATGCTTTCTGATATTTGTTTTTGGTTCTTTAGCTAGTTGTGTATTGGTTGTAGCTTTTTCACATTGTTCTTTTCCTTTCAAGATATTTATGTCGGTAGGAGTTACGTCGTAGTAAGTACCTCAGAAAATTAATGGACAAAATCACCCAATACTTATATCGGTAGGAGTTACGTCATAGTAAGTACCTCAGAAAATTAATGGTGATAGATGACACTTTTTAATGGAGTATTTGTTTTTGGTTCTTTAATTAGTTATATGTACCGGTTGTACCTTTTTCACATTGTTCTTTTCCTTTCAAGATGTACTATTATTTTAATTTTTGGATCTTACCAATTAGGTATTATTAGTTGTACCTTTTAAACAAAATGTTGTAATCTCCAACTAGTATTTTTTTTCTGATTTTTCTGAATTTAATGGTTCACAAAAGGAAATGTGTCTTATTTATATTCACAAAAAAATTCAGACATCACATTATTTTATTTCATAGTACATAAAAGATGTGAATTACATTGACTTTATAATATAATGGACGATCAAAATTAATTATTTTTGTCTTCAATTAAATACTCCCTCCATTCCATATTAAGTTAATTTTTGAGGTATTTCACACCCTTTAAGAAACGTAGATTAAGACATAAATTGAACCTAGTTTTCTATTTTTACCCTTATTAATTATTGTCAAATTTATGATTAGAATAACTAAATATTAATTAGTTACTAATTTCAATACTAACTAATAGGGTAAAATTGGAAGAACACTCTAAAAGTAGTCTTGAAAACTGAACAATTAAGTTAATTTGAAAAATGAAAAATACCTCAAAAATTAACTTTATATGAAATGGAGGGAGTACAAATTTGGACCATTTCTTTGTTCTTTAATTGGTTATGCATATCTACATTTATTGTTATTAACAGAAAAAAATAATTATTATTTGTCCTATTTAGTAATGGATTATTGATGAATTATTTTTAAAAAATTATGTTAGTTACCAATTATCTATCGATAGACTAGTAATGAAAGTCTATTTTTTGAAGTGTAAGCTCATTTTCAACCAATCTACAATTAGGCAGCTCAATATAATGTCGGATGTATCATTATCATATTAAAAATTAATTTGGCATGACTCAATATTTTTATGTTCGACTTCGTTACTTTGAGATTTGATAAATCGGCAACTATAATTTATTCGATTTTAACTTACATATAATCATATAATAGAGAATTATGACTTTGATTTTTCAAAAAAAAAAAAACATATCAATTATATCATATCAATTACAACTTAAACATATAATATACTATTCTATGATCTAATTGTCGCTTTGGTAATAAAATGTTTTTTTAGCGGGATGGGAGGTGTGGAACGGGGGGGGGGGATTTGAAAAGAAAGTACAAGCAATTTTCTCAGTTAATCAATTACACACCACAAAAAAAAAAGATATTGCAATTAAAATAGAATAGTCAAAGTTCAAATGTTTGCTTTATTAATTATTTTAAAAAAAAAAAACAATACGAGATATAAGTAAATTATTTATTTGTATGGTACTTTTTTTTTTTAATAAATAAAAAATATTTTACCGAATACTAAAAGTTTTAAAATACATCCCAATGTCATAACAACAAAATTACCGTATCAAAAAAAATTAATTTCAATATAATAATTCGATATGTATTGTCCCATGCATCTATATATTAATGGTTCAAAGTAGAATCTTATATATTAATCGAATTTTACTTCTCCATATTTATAGTATTAATTTTTTATTATATTATTTAATCACCTAAAAATTAACTATCCATTGATCATTGATGTGACAAATAATTTTGGATAGGACAAATATCATTAGTCTCCTCTTAATCATGTATAAGTTTGAAATGTCAAACTCAATTTATAACTTTCAACACATCAATAATTAATGGAGGCTCAATTTAAAATGCTTCAGCATATTAATCTACATTAAATTGTTTTAACAAAAGTAATTCTTAATTTATGTATTATAATTGATTTCACAAAAAAAAAATACATATTAACAAGAAAATATACATAAAAAAACTTCTTCCTAACTCCTTCCTTTTGCAAGCAACTATTCTACTATGTGCTGCTCTCTATAGCTATATTTTAGCCACGAATTCTCCACCTTCTGCTTCAAAGACCTATATTTATTTGAAATTGCTTCGTTAGGATTATCAAGAAAATTAGTTATGCATCTTTAAATATCACACAAATTTTTAGAAGAAATCGCGAAGTAAAGAAACATAATTTAAGAACTTAATAATTAATTCATGAGGTATTTTATATTAAGAAAACTACAACATATTAACCAAAATAAGTAATTAATAATCAATAATCATGTAGAATTAATCATACTCAAAAAGAAAACTTACCAAATAAAGATAAATTGCCCAAATTTTCTTGTAGAATTAAAGAATCAAGTCATCAATTTGCCAATGCAGCATCATCAAGATTCTCATGTATTAAAAAATTGGGCATATTTCATTTCATAGTCCATATTTTCTATGTGAATCTTGATGGTGCTGCACTAGCAAGCAACAACTGTATGCTGAGGCAAAGCTACAATATCAAAATTAAATTCGATAACATAGTCAGAAAATTCACTGACTTTAAATTTTGAATTTGTACGTGTTAAAGTATGTCATCAATCATACATACGTTTAATCCATCCTTCATAAGATTGGGACAAAGTTCCTACTCAAAAGTTGAGTAAGAAATTATAACAAAGAAATCATGAAAAGAATGCAAAAACGTTACACATGATATTCAAACAAATCAAATTCGCTACAATAAAACGAAGAGGATTCAATTGAACTCATTCAGAACATGTAGCTCTGGTCCTTGAAATTGGATGATATTCTATGTGGGAAATTCTACTTCTATCATAATTAATATAGCTCAAAGAAAACAAATAAAAAATGAGGTAAGAAAAATAAAGTAATAAACTTAAAAAATCGATACGTATCCTAACATCAAAATAAAAATCAAACTAAAAAAATCAAGCAGACAAAAAGGACAAAAAAATATTTGTATTCTCTAAATGAGAAATCTACACATTTGGGGACATATCCTTTAAATGATGTGAATAATTAGGTGGAATTAATATTGAAATATAATTGAAGAGAGGAATAATTAATCCAATAAAACAAATCTAGTACTAAGAGCTAAGAAAAAATCAATTTGCTATAAATTTGAAATATATGAGAATAAAAATCCAAGTATTATTCAGGTGTTTGAAGAACTTTAGATAAAAATCGATGTTTATAATAAACAGAAATCTAACTTATAATATCTAAAAAAACTTAAACACAAGAACATGGATCGGTCATTTAATGAATCGACAAGTACTCAACGGGAGAAGATAATCAAAAACATAAAACAATTAACATCAACTATAACAATATATGAATCACGACTAAACTATATCAATCTTCACTGTTCATATCGCTCAGGTGTAAAATTAAACTCATTTTACTCCATACTATATAAAACAAAATCCTAGATGCATATTATATTATTCATATAAGTAGGAAGAAATTCAGAAAAGGAAAAAGAATTATATGAAAAATTATTTGGATTTTTGACAAACTAAAGGAGGGAAGAAAATGAAAAAGAAAAAAATTTGAAGAAGAAGAATACAGGCAATGAGTTGAGAAGGGAAAAGAGAAGGATATACTTATATAGAAAATTAATTAACCTACCTCTTAGCTGGTTTTTTTCTTATTCTTCTATTTACCAATAGGTGTATGAATATTTATGTGCACTTTTTATCTATTTATTTATTTATTTTTAATTTAAATTTTGTTATATCAAAAAATATGAAAGAGTTGATGGTCTACCAACAATAATTTTTCTATTTTATGAGATAAAGATAAGATTGTGTACATACATATGCACGACTTACTCTACAAACTTCACTCATGAAATTTAATTTACTGAGTCTATATATATATAAAAACTCGATCGGGTGGAACAAAAGAAAAACATTTATTGGTTTCTCTCTTTTTTTCGAAAGTATATTTTAAAAATATCTTGCAAACAATTATTGATTTTACCAATTACTTATTTGTTGTTTGATATATATCATTTTGAACTATTGATTAATTTGGATATAAGATTTATATACCTTATACATAAAAAAAAAATAAAAATTAAAAGGAACATCTTTTATCAAAATAAATTAAAATTTTAAAATTTAAACTCGAAATCATTATTGAACATCTAGTTCAATTCAGTCATGATAAATAATTAGACTATGAACACATAAAACAACAACAAATATATATTTTCATCTTGATATGATATCATTACCAGCAACAGACAAAAATAAAGATAATCATCCTAGACTTTTTTGTTTATATTAATGTTGTCATGATCAACTTAAGTATCTTAAATATTGATTGAAAGCGTTTTCTCGATTTATATATAATAAATATTCAAATTTCATATAGTAGATCACATTTTTCATTGATCACGCAATGTATGAAGAAGGATCATACCTCAAAGAATATAAATCTAAATAACTTATTGTGCACTAGCTACTAAAACATATGATCTATATAAATAATATAAATTTTATAAAAATAATTTACTGTTTCTTCAAGACTTCCGCTTCCTTTCAAATACCAAATAATTATAAAACAAAAATTACTAAGTTAGGGCAATATAAAAATCATAATGCATATAGTTTAAAAAGTGGGGTATATGATGTCCTAATCATGGCCATCAACCTAGTACACTATGGATTTATGAATCATACTCAATAATCTTTTCATTTTTTTAGGCCATATGGGCTATATATGTTTAATCTTTTAATTTCTTTTAGGTATTTATTTCTTATTTTTCTTTTTTTGCCAACCAAAATTATAAGAAGTTTTTTTAATCTTCTCATTAGACCCAAAAAAAATAATAATCTCATGAGGTACCTATATTTGCAAACTTTTATTTGCTTCATTTAAAAAAGTTATTGCTTCAACTTAATTTTCCAAAATTGCAACAAGCAATTAGTGATAAATTAAATGTCAAGTAATGTCACATTAATATAGTTTTATGTCAATTCATGGCACATTTGTGTCAATATTTATATAAATGTTAAATAAATTTATTGGTATTAACTATATGTCAACCAAATGCTATTGGCTATGTTTTACTTTAATTATATTAAACGTCCTTAGAGAAGTTGATTAAGCATTAGCTTAATTAGAATAAAATATATATTCTCCTCTAAGCATATTAGTTTTCCCTGGGTAGTTTAATTCCCTTCTAATTATAAATTTATTTATAATAGTATGAGTTAATCCTTTTCGAAATTGGAGAGAATACATCCAAAAGTCATATCTGCAATTGATGTTTACACCAAATCAATAAATATATAACACCAAAATTCATATCTGCAATTGAATATGCATAAATATTTAATTACCTTGTAATTTGAATCGATTTGGTATAAATAACAGGTAGGGATAAACATTTATCGTGTTATTTGCACTTCTAAGAAAATGTTATCATTCCATAATTTACTTTTATGAGGACTCACAAGAATTTGTCGATATTTCTGATTTGATGTTCTATTTCATTATACATTCGTTCATCGTACGAAATTTTAGAGGAATTGAACCAAATATTTATACCCAATCAATTATTTTAATTTTTAACCATAGTTAGCTTAAAGTTAAAATAGGAATGCATGTCACATAAAACTAAGGGCTAGATTCACCAAGTAGGGTTGATGGGGTTCATCTGAGCCTCCTGCAGTGAAAAATTACATTATTAATATGTGATTAACATTATTATCTTCATATATATATAGTAAGTATATATTGAATTCCTTTTAACTTTTTCATGTGTTTACTATTTTATATTTTGGACTCTTTTGATAAAAATTTTGACACCGTTGTTTACATATAAACCATGGGCTCTTTGGTTCCACTAAGGTGGTATTATTAGATTCCTTAAACTTGAAAACGTAATTAAGGTATAATTATGAAATTTCTAATTAAAAATTATACTTATCAGAAATATTTTAATACTATGATATGTTCATGCATGTGATCATGTGCATTATGATTATTTTGAATTTTGAATTTAAATTCAAAAAATACGCGTAAAATCTCGATTCTCTTTTTATAATATCATTATATTATCCTAAATTAAATGATTATAGTCTATAGAAACGAGGAAGATGAAGAAATAGATCCAAAGAATAAATCCATGTTAGTTTTAAAAAATATATTAAAAGCAATTTGAAATTTAAAAATGTTAAAAACACTCGTGAAATTTTAAAAAAATCAAGTTGATATTTAAGGTTCTTTGAACATCGCAATGAACAATAAATCTCAAGATGTTAAAAACATTCTTAAAATATCCGATTAAAAGTTATATAATTGTCAGAAATATTTCAATATTTATTAAATGCGTATGGCTACTTTCATTATGATTATCTTACAAACATTTGATAATTCACTATAGGTTCAAATGTACGAACCCCTCATAAAAAAATTTACTTAATCAATAAAGAATTAATGATGTTATTGATAACAAAACTAATTAAAACAAGCACTAGCTTGTTCTCCTTCTCTATCATTATTTTCATGAATCAAAAGGAAATGTGAACACTATTTAAAATATTTTTTTCTCGTTAAAACAACAAAAATATTTTTATTCTATTTAACAATAGGCTAGCAATAAAATATCAAAAAAATGAGAGTTATTTAGTGATAGACTAGAGGCGAATTTGAAATAAAATATTAATGACGAGTTAAGTTAAACTTGCATCAGACGCTAAATATTAGTATTGTATTTGATATGAAGGTAACGTATATTTTGATATGCCTTGAAAATATTCGAGAGCGTAAATTCTCTTATTAGTCTATAAAGAACTATCAATGGTTCTTTGTTAAAAATATTTACATTACAACTCATTCTCCTTCTTTATTACTATAGTCATGAATCAAAATAAAATGAAAATAAGTAAAGAACTTTTTTTTTAATAAAAGCTTATGTGTTGTGGATTTGGATCAATCAAATTTTAAAATAGATATTGAACGTCGAATGAAAAATGGGTGTGTAACTAATAAAGAAGAAGAAACAAAAAGTACAAAAAAAAAAAATTGGCTAATTTTGCTAAGGATGTTTTCATTGGAAGTTGGAACAGTGGGCTCTTTCATTAATAAATCCATGTTTTTTAACAAATATAATAGTTTATTATATGGTCGGTTGCAGTCAATAAAAAGAAACAAAAATGTCTCATAAAATATTTTATTTTTTAATTACGTTACACATGCTGATCATTGATTCTTACAATTTTTCTATAGTGCTACATAATGTGATAATAATTGATTACTAGTAACATCATGTGTTAGTTACTAGGTTTTGAATTTAATTTTTATATATGTACTTGATAAATTTTAAAATATGAATATAAATATAAAGTTTGAACTAAAGTTTCATATATCATCTATTAATTTTACTCTTATTAACAATCTACTTTTATTGAAAATCCTTCGAACATATGCTCATCGAAAATTACTTCTGATGGGATTTTGATAAAATCGTCGGGTAAGAAGTTTGTTTAAAATCGGCCCAAAGAGTTGTTAGGGGTTTGTATTTATTGAATACAACATGTATCAATCTGTATCTAATGTCTCTCCTCTCTCCCTCTCTCTCCAAAATCTCGCCAGTCTCTCTTTTCCCTCGATTTCACTCACATTTCTCCTCCCTCAAACTGTTGCTATGGATTGTAATTAGACAAACTATAATTACTAATGATAATTATGAACCAAACTGTAGCTATTAATGAATATTCCTTTTTATCAAAAGTGGGGTTGGGAAAGCCCATAATTTTAGATCCCTTATGCTTACCATAGATTACCCCAAAATTGAGATTGTGTTACAAGCCCAATCTTAATTGTTGTTTCTTATTTTCAAATTTGAATAAAGGGATATAATTGTCCACATATAGCTTATTAAATTAGTCAAATTAAGTGTCGCGATAGTAGAAAATAATAATAATTACATTTGCTAGTTAACTGAACAACACATTTGCGTCAACAAGAGTCCACCATCATCTCCACCACACCCAATGATGCAAATCACATGGAGCCTTGTGGTTGCTCAAACACCCATTGCCTTTTCGCGTGATTTAGTCGATTTATATGTGACAATTATACATCAATATATTTAGTTTAGTGTTGGGAGTGAACATCCTTTCGATAAACATTAATAAGGAAATTAAAGCACTTCTAATGATAATCCTATGAAAAAAATTAATGGAAACAAGAGCCACAAAATTGAATAATACCCCCTCTACCTTGTTATTAAACCTCTAATTAATCCTTAATAGATGATTAAGATAATCCAAATTTAAAAAGACTACGTGGTCTAACTAAAACCTTAAGACATTTCAAGTGGCATTGATTTTTTCTAATATTATAAGAAATATTCTTTAGCAAAAGGAATTAATTCAATGTTCAATTATTTAGGGTTAAATTTGGTAATAAACTATTGTGCAGTCTAATCACCTATGCATGAGTGTTTCCTATTTAATTTGACATAATCACCTATGCATGAGTGGTAAAACGAGGTGATATATTCATTGAATGGTTGTAGTCTTAATTTGGTACTTGAAATTAACTAGGAGTCCGAAATCAACAATGTGTAGCTTCTGCTTTATGAACATATATTTTTTTTTGCTTCATGAAATTCGTTTATCTTTATTATTTTGTTTCTCCTTCCCCGATTTCTAGACATATATGCACGAAAAATGATCTACAATTGAGTCAATCACGTTTATTAGAAGTCCATAACCGATACTATCCATCTATTGCGACTTTTTCAATCTTAAGTCTATTCTTAATGAAAGCACAAACAATAAGGCATCTATGCTTTAATTAAATCCTATGATAATGGTTCCTTCGAATAAGAAAAAAGTACTCTTTCTCATGACTTTCCTTCACTTCGCGAATGAGAGAGAAAGTCAGAAGAAAAAATATACTATCTGATCTCTCTTTACAATCAAAGATAGTGTGTGCAATATGCTCGAACTATATATATTTATACATGCATACATTTAATTAATGAAGTTCTAACATGTATGCTTATATATAAACTAAATTTGTACAAAAACAAATTAAGAATGAATGAAATCATTGATTTTTAATCCAATAATTATTTGTATGGTTTAGTATTTTTTAAAGGTCATATGGTTGAAGACAAGTCAGTGAAATTAAAAAACTCAAATCATGAATGGTCTTGATTTATTCAAGGACAATTAATCTTTAAGAGGTCATTTGATATTCTTTAACGGTCATTTGGTTTGAAGACAAATTACACAAAATTTCTAATCATGAATGATCTTGATTTATTCAAGGACAATTAATCATTTTCTTGTTGCATATATTCAAGGAAAAAAATCAGAAAAAAAATCTAAGGATAGTGAGAACAATTTTGTCACATAAAATAATTCATGTGTTACTATTTACTATAATATCTATACTTTTATTCTACATTTTATAAAATAATACATATATCTTCACATAACTTACGCATAGATTAGTTTTGGGCAAAAAATAATAATAAGAAGTTAGTTGTACAATTAATATTTTTTTTTGCTATTAGAATGCACGAGCAAAATAGGATTGAATAACAATTTTATGTGATAATGTGAGTAGCCAACATGAATCCATGGAAATAGAATCAGAATCAAAATTTTAGCTTTATAAGTTTTTGAATTTTGTAATTATGTCGTTAAGTATCTAAGTTCTAAATTTTATATTTATATAGAACGTTAAAATTATATTTTTATTTATATTATATAGTAAATATTGAATCCCATTGGGCAACTTCGTGAGCTCACTTTTTCATATTTTGAACCTCCTTAATGAAAATTCTAATTTCACCACCAAAACCGATATATAATTTTCATACAAATCTTGTATTTGGTTTTAAAAATTCATGAAATATTTATTAATCAGAAACCCAATAATATAACATAAAATGATTAGAATCCCAAATTCAATATAAGCTTCCAGTTAATTCAAATGTTTTACTAGAAAATGATGTTTAACCTAAAATTTGTAACTAGCAAAGGTACAAATATTGTTGGCACAACGGAAACTGATCAACAATGGTTGTTAGAGAAACATTTGCATGTTTAATAGTGAAATTAACAAATAAAAAGGGTAAATGATCACATACTATAGTATAAAAAAAAGGTACTTAATATATAATAGTATAATATATAGAGTTAGATACATATTCAACAACTTGTTTTTTAACTCAGATCTGAATTCATCATTATATAAGGTAAAAGTTAGAAGATTGGTGAGGCCATCAAAAATGATTGTGATGGATCGTATTGGTAAATGTGATCCTTCGTTCTTAATCAAATGTTTCTGGTAGTGCATTAGGTATGAAATCACCTTTGATAGAGAATGTTATACCCTCTAAAGTAGTACTTTTCGACGAGAATTCAAATTAATCAAGTCCGATCTCAAAGCACATATCAGACACCAAAACGGTTAAAAAAAACTTAATTTATGCACCATTGATTTTTGGACATTTTTTTAATTAAACGTTTTTTAATTCAGTCTATATGTATCCTCCATCCTTTCACAAAACCTAATCATAAAGAAGAGACCCTCAACAAGCCTTCTATTTATGGAGACTTATTTAATAATTAAAGTCTAAATTTTAGTATTGTACAAGTAATTCTAGTTGAGTAATCAAATATTAAACAGTTTCTGTTTTAATTTATCTTCATTCTTTGTGAAGGGCCTCCCCCACGAGAAAAAAAAATTTAAACATTTGTTTAAAAAATGTGAGTTGATAGTAAAATTATTTTTAAGATTTAATCAAGTCTTTTTCTATCTAATCTAATTGACTTAGTGATTTTGATCATGAGAGGCTTGGTGCCCCCACCCCACTTGTCAATTTGTTCAATATTTCTATATTGCTGAAATGTGATAAAGCGAGTTTTACACGTTTAAAGAGAAAAAAGAGGTGAAGGGTCACTCTTAGCTGATAGAGTCATTGAACGAACATGCTTTCAGATATAACTATTGGAATAAGGCCGTGAAT
This sequence comes from Solanum stenotomum, assembly GCF_019186545.1. NCBI lineage: Eukaryota > Viridiplantae > Streptophyta > Magnoliopsida > Solanales > Solanaceae > Solanum > Solanum stenotomum. The sequence continues at coordinate 58,586,711 of NC_064287.1, forward strand.
ATGATCGATACATTATGTATAGATCGAAATAACATGATAGTTGATGATAACAATGAGACCATGATATTCAAGGGATCCACTCTAAGTATCGACTAATTCGTGCATAGGATTAGGGATGGTAGTTGGTTAGGTTAATTCTATATTTACCTAATCATTCCTTAATTATATTTCATCGAATTTTTCGCCTAAATATATAATACTTGCTCTCTATTGTTCATTTCAAGCACCAAATTATTTAAGAAAGTTCATTATTTCAAGAAATCGATTAAGAATTTTCTTCTCTTTCTTTATTACTCAATTTTTCACCTAAATAGAATATAATATTTTTAAATTATCGTTCTTTCTCGATTTTAAACTAAATAAATAAATTGTGGGCCTAAATCAGCCCAAAGAGTTGAAGCCCGATGGAGTAGCCCATAAATTGGAATATCGTAGTCCAAGCCCAATCTTAAATTGAAAAGAGAAGCCCAATGGACTACAATAACTTCTGACCCATAATCAAAGTGGTGTGGGAAAGCCCAAGATTTCCTCATTCAAATTCGACACCTCTGAGTAAATACAAAGAACTATTCATCACACCACAACCTCCGATAATTGGTAAAAAACATTTTCTTCAATAAGAATATATAATACTTGCCCAACATATGCCCATATCCACTTCTTTTAGGCTTTTCAAAAAATAAAATAAACTACCAAGTGTGATAATAAAAGTTTTCGTTTGTATTAGTACTAAATGAACATATGCAACAAAAGCTAACAATATAAACACATATTCGACATGAAAAAACAGCAAATTCTAGAAGCTAGGGCTTTGTTCACACTTATAAATCCCACTTTAATTAATTAACTTTCTCTTGATAATCCTAAGGAAACAACAAAAAGAAAAAAAAAATCAACATAGGTTGTGGTGCACTGGTGGGAGTGCTTCATCCTTAATCAGAGGTCTCGGGTTCGAGCCCTGAGTATGGAGAAAATCCTGTTGGGAGCGCCACCCCCGAATGGGTCCTGCAGAGCGCAATCCAAATTTAGTCGAAGCTCCAATGTGGGCTCCGGACACCGGATGGAAAACCAAAAAAAAAAAGAGCCACAACAACCTCTAATTATTATTCTTAGTAGGAGAATCAAAATAATATAAACTAAAAAGGTTACGTGGTCTAACTAAAACCTTTTACATATTGAACGGTATTGGATTTTTCTAATATTATTACAACAAATATATTCTTTAGAAAAAATAATTAATGTAGGGTTAAAATTGGTAATCCACTATTAGGCAGTCCAATCAGTACTTATGCATGAGTTTTTCCTATTTATTGACATAATAATTTTTTTAAAAATAACAAAAAAATCTATCTTCCTCAAGAGTTAGGGTTGAAGCCATGAAAGAAGAAAATATTAGAATTTGTTGTGAGATACAAATTCACTCCACATTTAAAGAATTTGGAGAAAGATGTTGCAAGTTAGTGAAAGAGAAAAGGACTAGATTTTATATTCTCAAAAGATGTGTTGCAATGCTTGTTTACTGGCATGAATCTACTGACTTTAAATGATAATAACTGAGTTCTAAAGTTAATCAGAGGCGGACCCACGTAGTCAATTTTGGGTGCTCGAGCACCCATTGACTCGGGAAAAAAATTTGTATATATATATAGAAAATATGATAAATACATTATTAAATAAAAATAAGCACCCATAGAACACTAGCAGTCGTGGGTGCGCTGGTTAACACTTGGAAAAATAAGGCACGCGAAGCATGAGGGCGAGGGTTCGAATCCCGTCAGCCCCATTCTTTTTTTAAAAAAACTTTTTCCAGCGAATTTTGCACTTTTTTTTTACTCTTCTTTTTTTTTAATTAAGGGCTTATTTTACTCCGAATTTTGTACTTGTTTTGACTTTTCCTATTCTTAATTAGTTTAGGGTGACTAACTTTTTCTTTCTTTTTTATTTTTAACCTTTTCTATGTTTTAAAACCTTTTTCACTGCCCACTTTTATGGGATTTTTTCTTTTAACAAAAAGAGGAAATCATTCTTCTTCTTCTTCTTGTTTCAAAGAGAAAGCAGCCAGCCCAACAACAAACTTCAAGCTTTTTTCTTTTCAAAATCAAAATACAAAAGCAAGGTAATAAGATTTGATGTTTGATTAAAGTTAGATAATGAAAAAAAAGGGTTAGGGAAATTAGGTTTTGAGATTTTCATTAAAGCAAGGTATACGTTTACTTTTTTTATTAAAGAGTTTGAGTTAGTATACGCTTGCACTATGTGATTGCTAACATGTTTATGTTAAAGGTGAGCACCCACAACCTTTAAATCCTGGATCCGCCACTGAAGTTAATTATAAATAGTGAATGAATTTATAACCATAGTAAGTGCATCATTTACCAACATGGGTTGTGGTGCACTAGTGGGAGTGCTTCACCCTTAACCAGAGGTCTCGGATTTGAGCCCTGGGTATGGAGAAAATCTTGTTGGGAGCGCCACCCCCGAATGGGCCCTGCAGAGCGCGATCCAAATTTAGTCGAAGCTCCAATGTGGGCTCCGGACACCAGGTGGGAAACCAAAAAAAAGCTCATTATTTAAACAAAAGTTATTAAATTCGATCGGCTGATTATGTATTCTAATATGAGAGATCAAGAAAGCATAGTAATTAAAAAAATTCTTTTCAAAACCTTTCGAAATACGAAACATAACATCAACCAACAAGAAAAATCAAAGGTAAGATATTTTAGAGTTAGGGCGGAGCTAGCTAGTGTACACGTTATGGGTTAGGCCAAATCAGGTGGGAGTCCCCTTGGACAATTTCATGCGTCATATTTTATTATATTTTAAACATACTTAGTGAAAATTTTGGCTTCGCCAATAGATCGAACCGAATTTATAATTTTAGTGTAAATCCTATATAAAAGAATTAGAATCTCAAACTCATTATAAGCTTCAAGTTAACTCATAGAGCTAACTTGTTTTATTAGAAAATGATGTTTAACCTAAAATTTGTAATTAGCAAAGCTACAAATATTGTTGGCACAAAGGAAACTGATGAACAATGGTTGTTAGAAAAACATTTGCATGTTTAATAGTGAAATTAACAAATAAGAAGGGCAATGATCATCTTCTTCTTTTCTCTTAATTAGAAGTCACATCAATGTTTGTCACATACTATAGTATAAACAAAGGTACTTAATATGTAATAGTATAATATATAGAGTTAGATACATATTCAACAACTTGTTTTTTTAACTCAGATCTGAATTCATCATTATATAAGGTAAAAGTTCGAAGATTGATGAGGCCATCAAAAATGATTGTGATGGATCGTATTGGTAAATGTGATCCTTCGTCCTTTATCAAATGTTTCTGGTAGAGCCTTAGGTATAGAATCACCTTTGATAGAGAATGTTATAACCTTTAAAGTAGTACTTTTCGACGAGAATTCAAATTAGTCAAGTGCGATCTCAAAGCAAATATCAGACACCAAAACGGTTAAAAAAAAACTTAATTTATGCACCATTGATTTTTGGACATTTTTTAAATTAAACTCTTTTTTAATTCAGTCTATATGTATCCTCCATCCTTTCACAAAACCTAATCATAAAGAAGAGACCCTCAACAAACCTTCTATTTATGGAGACTTATTTAATAATTAAAGTCTAAATTTAGTATTGTACAAGTAATTCTAGTTGAGTAATCAAATATTAAACAGTTTCTGTTTTAATTTATCTTCATTCTTTGTGAAGGGCCTCCCCCATGAGAAAGAAAAATTTAAACATTTGTTTAAAAAATGTGAGTTGATAGTAAAATTATTTTTAAGATTTAATCAAGTCTTTTTCTATCTAATCTAATTGACTTAGTGATTTTGATCATGAGAGGCTTGGTGCCCCCACCCCACTTGTCAATTTGTTCAATATTTCTATATTGTTGAAATGGTTAAAGCGAGTTTTGCACGTTTAAAGAGAAAAAAGAGGTGAAGGGTCACTCTTAGCTGATAGAGTCATTGAACGAACATGCTTTCAGATATAACTATTGGAATAAGGCCGTGAATATGATCGATACATTATGTATAGATCGAAATAACATGATAGTTGATGATAACAATGAGACCATGATATTCAAGGGATCCACTCTAAGTATCGACTAATTCGTGCATAGGATTAGGGATGGTAGTTGGTTAGGTTAATTCTATATTTACCTAATCATTCCTTAATTATATTTCATCGAATTTTTCGCCTAAATATATAATACTTGCTCTCTATTGTTCATTTCAAGCACCAAATTATTTAAGAAAGTTCATTATTTCAAGAAATCGATTAAGAATTTTCTTCTCTTTCTTTATTACTCAATTTTTCACCTAAATAGAATATAATATTTTTAAATTATCGTTCTTTCTCGATTTTAAACTAAATAAATAAATTGTGGGCCTAAATCAGCCCAAAGAGTTGAAGCCCGATGGAGTAGCCCATAAATTGGAATATCGTAGTCCAAGCCCAATCTTAAATTGAAAAGAGAAGCCCAATGGACTACAATAACTTCTGACCCATAATCAAAGTGGTGTGGGAAAGCCCAAGATTTCCTCATTCAAATTCGACACCTCTGAGTAAATACAAAGAACTATTCATCACACCACAACCTCCGATAATTGGTAAAAAACATTTTCTTCAATAAGAATATATAATACTTGCCCAACATATGCCCATATCCACTTCTTTTAGACTTTTCAAAAAATAAAATAAACTACCAAGTGTGATAATAAAAAATTTCGTTTGTATTAGTATTGAATGAACATATGCAACAAAAGCGAACAGTATAAACACTTATTCGACATGAAAAAACAGCAAATTCTAGAAGCTAGGGCTTTGTTCACACTTATAAATCCCACTTTATTTAATTAACTTTCTCTTGATAATCCTAAGGAAACAACAAAAAGAAAAAAAAAATCAACATAGGTTGTGGTGCACTGGTGGGAGTGCTTTACCTTTAATCAGAGGTCTCAGGTTCGAGCCCTGAGTATGGAGAAAATCTTGTTGGGAGCGCCACTCCCGAATGGGTCCTGCAGAGCGCAATCCGAATTTAGTCGGAGCTCCAACGTGGGCTCCGAACACCGAATGGGAAACCAAAAAAAAAAGAGCCACAAAAACCTCTAAATAATATAAACTAAAAAGGTTACGTGGTCTAACTAAAACCTTTTACATATTGAACGGTATTGGATTTTTCTAATATTATTACAACAAATATATTCTTTAGAAAAAATAATAATTAATTTAGGGTTAAAATTGGTAATCCACTATTAGGCAGTCCAATCAGTACTTATGCATGAGTTTTTCCTATTTATTGACATAATAATTTTAAAAAAAATAACAAAAAAATCTATCTTCCTCAAGAGTTATGGTTGAAGCCATGAATGAAGAAAATATTAGAATTTGTTGTGAGATACAAATTCACTTCACATTTAAAGAATTTGGAGAAAGATGTTGCAAGTTAGTGAAAGAGCAAAGGACTAGATTTTATATTCTCAAAAGATGTGTTGCAATGCTTGTTTGCTGGCATGAATCTACTGACTGACACATAGAAATCCGCGAAGCCTTGTCATCCGTTACAGGAAGATGGAGAGAGGCTAAGGGAGCTCATGAGGCGCCTTAATTATCTGGTTGTCCTTTCTTTCTCTTCTTCTCCTTAGATCGATGCACGTTAAAGTTAGAATGTGCAATGTACTTGAACTATATATATATATATATATATATAAATACAAACATGCATGGAGTTCAAGAAGAACTTTCTTTTTATAATCATGATGTTTGAATTAATTTACATGTACTTCGATTAGAATCATACGATCTGATCAAGAATTATATATATATATATATATTTTATTTTATTTTTTATTTATTTTTTTTTAATTTTTTTTTTCAATTAGACATGTTGTCAAATTTTACATATTCATAACTTATAATATACTCTCATAGAAGCAATCCATAAATTAGAATTTGAAGCTTAATTAAATTAACTGATATTCATATCGGAAGAAGTCCCATATTGATAATAAAATGCTTCCTAACAAAGGAACTATGTATATCTGAAACGTGTAGTCAGAAATAAAAAATCATACTTACTATTCCACTACAATCCTCGTTGGTTATAAACTCTTATAGAAGGAAAGCATTTCATGTGTTAGCAGCTTGTACGTAAATTCATAGATGCATGCATTATATTCAATTATTGCTTAAAACTATGGCCAGCCATTAATCAAGCAAATTTTTATTTTGATATTTAATTTCATGAGATAATAATGCAAAATTCTGAAATCAATTTGATTGGTTTTTATTTTTATGACTTGTACTACAATATTATTATTTTAATTTTTTTGCTTTTTTTAGTCATTTCATTGCCGGTGAATGACGATTGCAAAAAAAAAGAAGAAAACTTTCAACCCACAAAAATAATTGATATGAGAACAAGATATTTAATCATTAATTGAATTAATATTCTTGACGTTTTGTTAATTAGAAACATGTGTAGTTTGTAAAATTTTAAATTTATATCCTACGACAATAATTACTTTTAATTGTAAGGCTAAAAAGTGGTTAATGTACACTATTTTTATGAGCCTTAATAGTGGCGTATACCAGAAATTTTAGAAAGTGATATCGATATTTATAGAAGAAAAGATAAGTAGGTTATATCCTGACTCATTGGTTTGGACTAGTTTTAAGTTGAAAGAGGTTTTGAGTTCAACCCTCTGACAAATAATGTCATTTCATTTAATATATATACTTATTATTAATGTCATTTCATTTAATATATTTTCCGAGGGAGGGGTGTCACTTGAGACCCCTTAGCTCAACATGGGTCTGCCCCTGAGACTTAATATCATCAGTAGCATAGCGACATAGAGCTCAGGGTGCTTAATCAGACACCCTTCTCGAAAAATTAAATTAGGTATATAGAATATTGTATGAAATATATCAATAAAAAAATATTTTTCATACGTATATATTAAATCTTGAACGTCCTCTTTTCACTGATTAGAAATTACGATCCTTCCCTCGTGCTATTTTTCTGTTTTCTCCCCAAACAACAAAAAGCAAAATATTAAAAGTTGTTCAACTTTTGTTCATTCACTTTATGCTAACGATTTTAGAATCTAGTGTTTTCCATCAAATTATATAACTAAATATAGTTAGCAGATATATAATCTATATACAATATATGTATAATCATGTATAGTTTGTCTGTTTTATTATATCGTACATCTAAAAAAATAAATAATAAATTTATCCGACTATTTTTAGTACTATTGAATTTAGAACAAGGTATGTCTAATTAAGGGATATATATGAGTAAATGGCCAAATATTCGAAATAGACACACAATATTTTATATTCACAATCACTAAGACATTAGATTAGACAGGCATTGGACTTGAACTAATCATTAGACTTAATATAGAAAAACAATTTCACTATTAATTAACTTTTTGAAACAAATCATATGGGGAGGCCCCTTCACAAAGCTGAATGAATAAAAATTGAAACAAAAACTGTTTAATTAATTGATTACACAACTACAAGTAATCATGAAAAAGAGGTACATATATTAATCAAAGTGACGTTAATTATTAAGGGTACGATCGTTTGGTTCGAAGATAAGTTTTACATGAAATCAATCATGCAAGAATTAGTAATGCAATAATTAATATAATGATGCAAAGAATGATTTCTTGTTAAATATTTAGTTTTTTTTTTCCATATAAGTATGTATAAAACAAGTAATTAACAATATTTATTTAGTACTTTTTAAGGAGTAGTTTTGTTATTTTAGTATGGAAAGAAGTATTGAAAAAACCTTAAACTCGGCTCGAATTATTAGTTTCATCTCTAAACTATTGACAATTTTAAAAACACATCTTTATTGGTTGGGCTTGAACTCAGGTCACGAGGGCGAATTCTTTGGTCTGTACCAACGGTAAAAAGTGTCATTCTCTTTACTTTCCATAGGTGCACCGTAACTTATATTTAGTTTTTACCAGTTTCTCAAGATAGATATACATATATATAAATAATTTTTTTCAAAGTTAACGGGTGCACGTGCACCATCACCTACCTATGTGGGCCCACCTATGAATATACTCTTAAATTTTCGCTAATTTTAAGGTTATTTTCAATACTTCTCTTAGCTTTTTATTAAGAGTCACATGCTCTTACAAGAGTTTGAAACCACTTGTTATGTCATGTGACAAATCACTGGTGTATCTAAGTTAGTTCATGCAGATAGACAAGGAACAGATCACCTTCCCCCCACCCCCACCCCCACCCCCAAACCCAACCAACCAACCAACCAATTTTCAATTCAAAGCTGGTTTGTGCTGTCACTATCCAAAATTTAATAATTAGGTTTATGAAAAGTTGGAAATCAGGACATATGTATATAGTAAATAATCATATGATTAGGAAATGAAAGCTATAAAATAATGTTAAAAAATAAAAAAAATCAATGCTGTATAAAGTAGTTTCATCTCTAAAATACTTCATGCATGTGGCATTGTCTCCTATTTTTTGTATATTGTTTAGTCTCATCAATTGTACTATTTGGCACTCATGCATGTCCATATTCACCTTTCTATATTCTTACTTTATTTTATAGAATGACAAATTCAGAATTTTAAAAATGAGTTATAAAAAGAATGATCAGAAGTGTACGAGTCATATTCTGATAGATCTTCGATGGATATATAAAAATAATCTCGATTTTAGTAATGAATGAAATATAGTCTAAAATAACATGTGAAGAAGGATTATATTCTATTTATAAATAATACATAGATCATTTGTGGGGGACGTCAACAAATATTAGCAAGACCTAGCTGGCCTAGTTGTTGTTTTTTTTTTTTTTTTTTTTTTTTATCAATTCTATCGTTTTGTTTGCCTAGATTTTGCATGACAAAAAAATCAAGTATAATAATGTTGTCGAGGCTGACTCAAGATTTGAAGTAAGAGAGACATTACTAGTCTGTGGCTATGAAGATGTCGTGAGTTTTGTGTGCAGATTTTGGAGGTGAAATCGAACCAAAATGCACTATGTATCAATGAAGCTATCCGATCTTTATGAATACGAATGTCCATTAAAATATATACCTCATATTTAAATATATAGGCATATATACATATTTTTTTTTGAGGTTACCAAGGTCATGACTTGACCCTCGTACTTTAGGGCTACGTCAATCATTCAATTATATTGACAATAATTTCAAAAAAATTGATCATCCTATGATAGTACGATGGTTGGTCAAGCTGGCCATGCTAATAGTTCATGTTTAATTAGGTGTAGTTACGGAGGAGTGCAATATTTATTTGAGTTCGAGATTTGGGAATGAGATCGCTTCGATAGAAAGTGTTTAATTTACTCTTTCAACACAAATCTAATAAAATTAGTCGAACTCCATAGTGAATATGAAACACTCTATAAAACACTAAACATAATTATATAGAATCATCATATTTGTGCCTTTTTCTTTTCGTCTGTTTATTCTTCAATATTTTCCATATTTTTACTTTTATTCATTTTTCATTATTTGTGAAGTGCATGGAGTGATAAAATTTGAAAGATAAAAATGCAAGTTATAAAGAAAATGGGAGAAGAGTGCTATGAGCATCTAATAACTCAGATGCAAGATAAAAATTTATTTGTTCACATATTTACATCAAATCGATAAATATGAAATATATATTTTGCACATATACAATTTTAACACTTAATATGCATAGGAATTTGATTTCCATTGCCTTTAAACATAAATTGAATCAACATAAAATTCAAGTGGTCAAAAGACACCAAATACCTCCAATTTGTGGAATTTAAAAAAACACCAATACTATAGGACACTCTCAATATAAACCAGTAATTTCTCTCAAAAGCTTGCTTTACCTCCAAGTTTAACATTAAAAGACTCACTTATGATCGTGGAACTAGCATTGTGATTGCACCCTTGGTGATTCAAAAGCTTTCTCGCGATCACAAAGCTGACATCACGAAATGCATCATGCTAAGCCTCTCAACTATACGTTCAGAAAGTGACAACAGATGACTTCCATTACTAAATGGAAGAACTTTTCGAACTAGTTGATAGGTATTCCCTAATTGCACCCCACAATGGATTCTAATTTACTAAGTCACATATTTCTATTTTTGAAACATCACATGTAGTTGTTGATCCTACGAGGTAAGGTGATGGTCAACAACTTAGTTGTCTTCAACATCCCTCACGATTGCAAACTCAAAGTCATGATTTGCTACGTACACACGTGCAACCAAGCTCTCTTTTATTCTTCTCTCGCTCTCTTTTGTTCGTAAATGCCTTGAACCTCATATCCTCTCCTCTAAGTACTTGAAATAAAGCATTCCAATCATCTTAGATCGATCTCTAAAGACATAACAAAAAAACAATCAATATTCTATCTTGTGAGCTATCAATGACCATATGAACAATAAACATATATATCATCTGCAATTCGAAATTTCACGACAATGACTATTAATCAAAGATTAGACTAAAAAGTAGTCAGTAGACGATATTTGAGTGTCCTTCCTTTAAGTCATATTGAGGCCCAAATTAAATATATGTATGGGCCAGGCCCAAAGCCCGAACTCATTCAAGCCCGAAATTAAATTAAACCCTAAACCCCAAATCATCATCTTCTCTATTTGCTTAAACCCTAATTCTGCAACTGAGCAAAGAACAAGAATCAGTATCAATGGAGTTTGAGAAGAGAAAGTTAGCAACTTTATCTTCCATGAATTCACCAGAACCAGATAAATCACCAAAAGGCAACATAGACGCACCAATTATCCCTTTACTCAACACTCTTAACTCACATCCTTCATATTTCACTACCAGTTCTTGTTCTGGCCGTATCTCCATTCTTTCACAACCTATCATCCCCATAACCAACCCCACCAAGAAAAAAGCTAAAGGAGGCAAATGGGTCTTCATTTCTCACGACCCAATTGAACCCCATTTGATTTTATCGCATCTTTTCCCATCAAAATCAACTCAACCAGTAAAAAATGTTACTGAGGTTGCTGATTTACATAGCCTTGTGTTCAGATTTGAACCTTTGATTATTGCAGTGGAGTGTAAGGATATTGAGGCAGCTCAATTTTTGGTTTCTTTAGCTATTTCGTCGGGGTTTAGGGAGAGTGGTATTACTAGTGTTAATAAAAGAGTGATTATTGCTATACGATGTTCGATACGATTGGAAGTGCCATTAGGGGATACCGAGAAGATAATGGTGTCTCCTGAGTATGTAAAGTATCTTGTTGAGTTAGCAAATGAGAAGATGGAGGTTAATAGAAAAAGAACTGATAATTTTCTTGATGTATTGTTGAAAAATGGGTTTTTGGGTTCACAGATTAGTAGTGGAGAAGTGGACTGTGATGATTCTGATTTGTTGGAAAATTCTTTGGTTAATGGTGTTAGTGGGAATGGAAATGCTAAAAGGAGAGACTTTGATGATTCTTGTTCCGGTAATTGTTCTCAACTCAGACTAATTGATTCCACATCAGATATCAGACCAATTTTGCTTCTGTAGTTTATGGATAGGAGTTTTTTTGCTGTTTCTACAAGACATGGATCACATAATGTTGCTGTTTCCTGTGTTTTTAGCGCTTCATAGAGTGTAAACTGATCATACTTGTGATTTTGTGTTTGATTTCATCTTATTGATCCGTCAAGATGTTATAATTGAAGGAGAGTGCAGAACTTCCTCCTAGTACAATTTGAGTTAAATCTTATTGTGGCTGTAGCAGCCACCTTCCACCGCAATATATAGGTACTTCATTTGCCTTAATGTGCTCGTGTTGAAAAGGTGTGACTCGTATGAGTATTTAATGTGGATTCTTCAAAATAATGAAATTAAGCAAAAAAAACTGCATATAGTCCTACTAAACACTTGCACACACTCATTGGATATATACCCATAATTGAGTCCACCTGACATATGCCATGTTTCAGCATGGCGACTCCTATATTCTCTTTGTTTCATTGCCTTCAAAATTTGAATGTATTATTTATATACCCATACAGCTTTGGTTAATTGCTTCAATTGCATAAGCGTGGTAGTACTCTGACCGCTAGTTATGTTCAATTGCAGGATACATTCCCTTGAATGTGACAACAAGTCCTAATATTTAATTAATTGACAGGATCAGAAGTAGCCCCTGCTATCAACCTACACACTGTTAAATTGGTGATTTCTGGTGAATCAATTGAAAGGCTATTTCTCTGGGGCCACTCTGCTTCTACCATGGATAATATAGATAAAAAGAAGCTTCTCATATTTGGTGGCTTTGGAGGAATGGGAAGGCATGCACGAAGACATGATCTATTGCTTCTTGATCTAGAATGTGGAAGGATGGAGGTGCTTGATGTTCTGGATGCCCCTTGTCCACGCGTGGGCCATACATCATCCATGATTGGAGATTCAATGTATGTGATTGGAGGAAGAGCTGACCCTTCAAATATTCTGAACGATGTGTGGGTTTTCAACGTGACAAAGAGTGATTGGAGGCTGTTAGAGTGTTCGGGCACTCCATTCCTCCCAAGGTGCTGTTTGTGTCATCTTTGCTTCAATGGCTACTATGTGAAGTGTTTCTGCTAATCTGCTATATATATATATATTTCCTATACCTTGTTGGGTGAATGTGGTTCGCTAGTTTGTACCAACTTATTTTGTTTTGTAGACTCCTTCATTCAGTGGCAAGAATTTATAGCATTTAATCATCTGATATTTTTGGCCATATTTAGGTCATAATTTATATTCTGGTGTCTTCTTCAGCAGAATATTATCTTTGAGAGTTGCGTACTCTTTATATATTTGTGTTAGAATCTCTTATGTATAGTTTGTTTTTTAACCTCACACCCTAATGTGGTAGTTTCTGTTGTGCAGTACAGGCATAGACATGCTGCAGCTGCTGTAGGTTCAAAAATTTATGTATTTGGGGGAATTCACAGTGATATGATATTCTCATCTCTGTATGTGTTCGACACACAAAACATTGAATGGAGCGAAGTACAAGTTCAAGGGGATTTGCCATGTGCACGCCATTCTCATTCAATGGCAGCATATGGGACTCAAATATTTGTATTTGGGGGATATGATGGGCAGAAGGCTCTAGGGGACCTGTATAGTTTTGATGTGAAAACATGTATATGGAAGAAGGAAAAGATGATTGGAAGACCACCATCAGCAAAATTTTCCCATTCTATGTTTATTTATAAGAAATATCTTGGGATAATTGGGGGATGTCCTGTTAGTCAACATAATCAGAGATTATCATTACTCAATCTGGAATCTCATTGGTGGAAGCATATTTCTATCAGTTCTATTGGTGAAGGCCTGTTTGTTCGTTGTACAGCAAATATTGTTGATACTGACCTAATAATGATTGGTGGTGGGGCAGCCTGTTATGCATTTGGAACAAAGTTCAGCGAACCAGTGAAAATAAATCTGTTACCTTTGATATCACTAATAGAAAGTTCCATGCATTTACCTGAAGAAAATATGCATGCCATTTGTCAAGAAGAAAAAACAATGGGAGAAATGAACGTTTCCTTTTGTTCCCCACAGAATGCAGTGGAACCAGTAACAAATGGAAGCTTTCATCAGAATTCAGAGGGTGTAGATTCTGGAATTGCTAGAAGTCAGATGGTCGCTTCCCATTGGGTTCTTCGGCTCAAAAAGAAAGATGCGAAAATGGCAAAGGATATGTTGAAAAAATTCGGATGGTTAGATCTCGGGAGAAAAGCCCATTCGCAGGAAGATGGAAAGGATATTTGTTTCCCTGTTACAGAAAATTTCCGTGCGTTATTCAACCAGAGAAATAACCTGGGAGGTGTTTCTGAATCTGTTTGTCAATCAGAGAAAGATACCTGCATGATAGTCGTGAACATTCTGATTGAATGTGGAGCAACTATACTAGCTGATGAAATCGTCAAAGTTAAAAAAGCTTCACATTCTCCATTCAAAGTGATGAAGGAAGCTGTAGGCTCTTTGCTAAGTGACCGAGGTCTGCCATTGCAACTTCTAGAGGAGTTACCTTCGAGGTCTCATTTTATGTTTTCTTTCAATTCTTTTATCTGAGAATGATTAACTAATTGTTATTTCCTAAGTATTCAACATAAGGTGACAAGTTAAAATACTTCCTCTCATCAGATGGGAACGACTTGGTGATATTGTTGTGCTTCCTTTAACATCCTTCAAGGATTCAGCATGGGACTTGATTGGACAAGAGCTTTGGTTTATCATCGCAAAATCCCTGGGGGCTATTCGCCTTGGTCGACAAGTAAGTTAGTGATAATTTATTACTTAATTATGGTTAGAACTTTGAAGTATTATAGTTCATGCTTTTAGTTACTGTGCATTTTAGACAAAAGTATTCATATCTTTTGGTAAACCCAAGTATGCACTTTCTTTTACTTATCTTGCTAAAAATACTATGGGTACTATACTCGCAATAATTATGTATGCTTAATTATTTATGCAAGATATGATCCAACACCTTGTTGGAATTCCTATTGTATGTCATTTATTAGTCATAATTCCATTGTTGCTCAAGTGCTTAATGTAATTGGATGTAGTGAGCACCTTTTCTTTTATCTGTTTTTTTTTAACTTTTGAGAAACGGCCTTCTGAAGTTTGAGAAGTTTATTTCCTATTGACCTTGTTCAAGTTATTCTTCTTGTCCATGAACTCGATGCGAGAAGTTTCAATTTTAAGCTGATTCTGAAGGCCTCTTTTTGCTTACTTCTAGATGAGAAACCAAAAGGAGTTCCTTTTTTTTCTGTTCTTTTTGTGGGGATGTGGATGTGGG
>NC_064287.1:58601603-58687824 GCF_019186545.1 Solanum stenotomum
GGGGGGGGGGGGGGGGAAGATAACTGGAGGATGTAAGGTTTCTTTGATGACTTAGTTGCACAAGGTACTGTAGCATGCAAAAGTCCTTTATTCAAGTTTCACCCCAATTCATCATCAAATCTGTTTGATTGGTTCATGAAAAAGAATTAACTCCGCACGTAGGGAGATGTGTTGAAGACAAAATTAAGTAAATAAAAGTGTTATCTCTAATAGTTTAGCTTTTAGATGAGTTGATTTCACAATTCAACAACGATGACAAGTTGGTATAAACGTGTGATATTGCTTTTCTCTTATTATTGGGTAATATGAGAAATCTCGTCAATTTATGATTTCAACAAACTTAATTTTTTTTTTCTGATATTGAACTTGAGGGAGTAGCATGTTAAATATATCTAGTCTTCTTCCAGAACTTCTATAGCACAGTGAATAGCCCCACCCCCACCCCCACCCCCATCCCAGATTCTTGAAGTGAGGCACCAACAGAAGGTCTACTTGCTTCTCCTAAGTTCTAAAAATTTTCATTGCACTTTTACTTGATTGATTTTGTTGCCTATGTGTTAATAGTGTGTTACAATCATTTTAGGGGCGAGTTGCACCAACTGGTACACGGGACAGTACTTTAGAGATTCTTGTTGGAGATAATGGTTGGGTCAACCACCGAGAAAATGGAATTCTTTATTCTTTTGATGCTACTAAGTGCATGTTTTCATGGGGTAATCTCTCTGAGAAGCTTCGGATGGGCCACTTTGACTGCAAAGACGAAGTTATAGTAGATTTATTTGCTGGCATTGGATATTTTGTGCTGCCCTTCCTAGTGAGGTGATACCTTTTGTTTTAGAATCACCGTGCTGTTATTTTGTGAATGATGCATTATCAATTTTAATTTTTTCCATTTTTGCTTCTATCTCCTTTTTCACCCCCTTTGTGTAAAAAGTAAAAACCATTTCAATCGCTGCCTTTCGTATAAACCTCGAGGACCAAAAGAGTTTGATACTTGATTGGTGTTAATTTTGTAACTTCTTAAAACTTCACTTTTCACATCTCAAGGAGATTTTGCTTTTGCACAAGGAAGTTAATATGTTATCTTCTTGAAGCAATTCATTGCTTGGTCTTAATGCCTAAAATTCTTGAGTAGCTAATCTTACCTTTGTGCTTTTCTTAGTAGCATATCAGAGATTTACAGTGTGTGTTATGTACTTTCTTAGGGCCAAAGCCAAGCTTGTGTATGCTTGTGAATGGAATCCCCATGCAGTTGAGGCACTTCGTCATAATCTTGAAGCTAATCTTGTTGCTGACCGCTGTGTCTTACTCGAAGGAGATAATCGAATTACAGCGCCAAAAGTATGCAACTTCGATTATTGCCAATTCCTTCTACTTTCTTATCTTTAAATATATTTTATTCATTCGTGTCTCATCATGACTAATCAACTAGCTTGTCTTGACAGTTGATTTCGCTCGTTTAGTTTGATTCTTGTGTTCCATCCTTTGAATGGCTTATTATTATGTTGCGTTAATACTTCTGAACTGAATATTTGTTCACTTGCAGGGTGTAGCTGATAGAGTGTGTCTCGGTCTCATTCCTACAAGCGAGGGTAGTTGGATTACCGCTGTCAGAGCATTGAGGTATGTTTATCTTGAAAATTATATCAATATGCTAATAAATCGATTCATAGAGAAGATTAAGACCTTTGGGAGCGGAAATACAGTGTGGTGTCTCTCTTTTATGTAGCTATTCTCGTCTCTCGTTTTGCTATCGACAAATGAGAAAAAACCCATTTGCAAGTGAAATTCATGTGAAATCCTCTATTTCTTGTTTAGTTCTTAAATTTTTTTCATTGTAATAATTGAACAAAACTAGGGAATTTTGAGAAATTGTTTGTTGAATGTAATACCTGAGATATTCTGTCATAGCAACAACATACGAGTGTAATCTCACAAGTGGGGTTTTGGGAGGGTAAGATGTACACAGACCTTACCCCTACCTCGTTAAGATAGTAGAGAGGTCGTTTCAGCATTCTGTCGTAACACACATTACTTTTATTTGCATTAGCTTCCTCGAACAGCTAGTCTCTTTTCGATTTAATCACTAATGTAATATGTGAATCGCAGAGACGAGGGTGGTATATTGCACATCCATGGCAATGTCAAAGATTCTGAAGAAAATGTCTGGAC
This sequence comes from Solanum stenotomum, assembly GCF_019186545.1. Classification (NCBI taxonomy): domain Eukaryota; kingdom Viridiplantae; phylum Streptophyta; class Magnoliopsida; order Solanales; family Solanaceae; genus Solanum; species Solanum stenotomum. The sequence goes on from NC_064287.1 coordinate 58,603,776, forward strand.
AAACTATGTTTCCCAGTCAATCCAAGAAATTGCTAGATCCGAAGGTATAGTTTCCCAAACCTTATAACAACATGACTACCTTACATTCTTGCTGCTCAACCATGGCTAGTAACTTGGATGGGAAAATCAGATATAGCTAATCGAACGTTTTTGCTGTTATCAGGTCACAACTGGGACGTAACAGTAGAACATGTCGAGAGAGTGAAGTGGTACGCGCCTCATATTCGTCATCTTGTTGCAGATGTCAGCTGCAAAATGATTCAGACATAAAAATCCCCATTTGAAGGTTTAAGAAAAATTGTTGCTGAGGGGTTCACCATCTTAGATTAGAGGGGTGATATATTAATGATGTTATGTGTGAAGTGTGTGTAGTTACTAGTAGCATTTTTTGGATTGATTTGTGTAATTTTGTATACTATATACGAGTATACAATTAGTTCGATTTGCATCATTATGTTCAATAAAAAGGAATGAGTGAAGCTAAAATCGTGATGTAAATGAGAATTGGTTACGTAAAAGGAATATTGGATTTGTGGTTGTATACCACTAGTTTCTCTTCACATACAAACCCAACACAATCTCAGATTCAAGTCCCATGGTTACAAAATCGCCTCTGTTAGAGCACTTTGCCTTCTAATGTTGGATTTCCCAATACGAATCCATATTTAGTCAGGTCCCAATGGGTCTGTGTGGGATACGAAAAAAAGAAAAAAACTAACAAAATATAGACTGCATGTTCCCTTAAATTGCTCAAAAGAACCAAACATAATTTAGATAACAAACTGATCACACTTCAATCTTGCTACAACTTGAAGCACACAGGGCGTTCTTAGCCAAAACCTTAATAAAGATAACATAGTTGTGTTCGTTACAAATCCGTGCAGAAATGATGTTGACAAATGGCCACGAGAGGAATATCTTAGGAACGATAAGTCTACTCGATCTTCTCACATGTATATAAAAATGCAGCACTGAAAACTATGGGTTCCTATCGCGCAAGCAGCTGAGATTCCCAGTGACAATCGACCAAACATGTCTTTAGCAAATCATCCCAATTTCTCCACAAATGTTTCTGTCAATGTGCTTCCATTGACAATTTTTGTAGTTGCTACAATTATGTCATATGCCATCCCTTCCTGTAACAGTATAACAGTGTAAGTTTTCTTTTGGTTTCCTTTTCCATAGCGTGTTTCCAACGAGAGCTGGGAAATTTACACGATTAAGGTTTAGTAGACTGACCTGGGCGCTCAGGAAGCGAAGAGCAGAGATCTCTGCAGATGTCACTCCACCAATGAAAACGACAAGAACCAAAGAACGCCTTCCATCAACAACTCTGGGATATCATCAATGGTATTAGAAAATTTTTGAACTTCCGAGAGATGATAAAAGAAATTTTAAGCTTTATGCTTGCATAAATTAACATCATGACAAATATAAGGTCCAGCAACTTTTCAAATGCGAAGAGCAAAGACAGAATAGAATAATAAGGTACAATAAAACAATAACAGCGTAAGGGAGACACAAGGGTTAGGGAGAACTAGTAGTTTCTACAGCATAATGATATAGAGCAGCCATCGCTGGCCACTGGGTGTCCCTCTAACTTAATTTCTTTGTTGGGTCTGATCACACTACCCAAGTCCACCATCAGTTACCTCGCTTCAATCTCATCCAATTAGACAAATCATTCAAATAATCGTCTTATCAATATCACCTCAAGTTCACAACCAAACAGACTTTTCTCCATTTAGTAGCTTTTCTGATTTAAGTAATGATGGCATGCATCTAAAAACTACATTTACTTTCTTTCGACTGTTATATAGGCCAAGAATTGTTACAAGGCCAGTTAGTGGATGTTCTTTTGGTACTTACTTGTCTGAGTTATGCAAAGACCCGTTTAATGAGTCCAGTGACGGACTACTGGAAAATCCACCCTGCAGAGATACAAGCAAAAATAACAGATTAAGAGTTGTATGCCATCATAAGATGATAAACAAAAATGGAAAAATCCATGTGAAGAACAAAACATAAACAGAAAGCTAAAAGTTTACCCTCTTAATATCTGAGTGTGGACCCGGCAGCAACTTCAATATTTCTTCAATAGGTCGCCTGCATATAAAGTTTTACAGATGTCATAAATAGTGGACTGTAATAAAGAAATATGTCACTCCGTTCCAAATGACATTTGCTGAGATTGAGGAGTAGACACCCATGTAGTGGTCCGTGGAGGAAGGAAATCAATTAATGGAACAGTGGTAAAATTTCTAACTGCGAAAAGAGGAATAACTATACTTTTCTTGCAAAGGCTTAATTCATGACTACTTTTCAATGAAATGGAGGCCAACTCTAGGGTTATATAAAATAGAAGTATCTTCTTCCGGTGAATCACAAGGAATCTTGTCAAAATCATTAAACTAGCCAGATTCATAGAAAACCACAATTTATTCGAATTAGGTATATTAAGACGGGTAACATAACACAGAATCTCTTACAAAAAGGACTCACCACCCAGATCGAATTGCATGTTGAACCAGGCGAATACTGAGAGGTGCATACCCAGAGAAGACATAGGAGATATCGTTGGGACTGCATTTATCAGAGATCAAAGTAAATGTTAAAAATGATTGCAATGGTGAGGCAATGATCATAATGACAGCTGTGCAAGAACCCTTTTTAAATCCATGGCCATATTCTTCAAGTTTCAAGAGAGGAAAGAGAGAACATCTTTTATCAAGCTCAAAATAATATCATACTTAGCAGTATCAGTATCCTCTACTACAAGCCGCAGAGCACGTTTAATTGTTATCCAGTTGCTTTTAGTCTCCTGCAATTGTGAAGAAAGTTAGTAGAGAGAATAGTGCAGACAAATTTCACTGATTTAATATAGCAAAATCTTTGATGAAATCCCATGAATGAACCTGTTTTTTAAGTAATCCAGACTTCTCCAAATTATTCAAGGTTGCTATATGCTCAAAACCATAGCTGTGAAGCAGTTCTCGTCTAACAAAAAGTGCAGAAGTTCAATATGTAGTGGTGATACTCAAAGCATGGAAGCCATGTCAAGATAAATAAAACAGCTATACTTGCCTCAAGTAGTCAAAATTCTTCTTGGGCAACCCTGAATTTGTTATTGAGAACAAGATGAGAAGACGTAGAACATTAATAAGTGGTTCCTGCTTATGGATCATCTCCTCAATGTACTCAAAGCATCTGCATTTACCCAGTGAGGAAAGAGTAAGCAAATAGAACATGAAAACATTCACCTCAGAAGAAAAGGAAAAGGGTAAAGCCAGACCCCTTCCTACCCTTAGACCCCCTCCCCTCTCTTGCACTTCCAGCCCATATATATCACTTTTTTCTGATCATCCTTTCCTCCAATGGACAACCATTACTTGAAAAGCAAGGAGATGATAAAATTAAAATTTCAAGGAATTTAATAGTAACAATATTGTTTCTCATGAATTCTGCAAATGGCAAGAAAGCTGTTGATTTAAGTGCAAGACATGAGTTGATGGTATTGCAGGCATTTTTCTCTACGTGGTTATTTTCTGTACTGAGAGTAGCATTTGTTGAGAAGAATTATCATTTTCTCTCTAGGTTGATTTGATGTGGACTGGCCAAGAGTGATCTGCAGCTGTATATTCTTGTTTGCCTACTGATTGAATAATAATCATGTTTCTTTACCACATAATAAAAAGAAAAAAAAGGAGAAAGGAGTAATGGAGCACACCCTTTCTCACAAACACACAATAAACTACTACATGGCATCATATCATGCATGCAAAGGGTTTTCTTGCCAACAAAAACTGGACTTGCATTTACAGTTCTCCAACATTTGAAGCCAAGCACTTGGTGCAACAGAGACTTCTGAGTACCGTTGAATATTTAAGAGAGAGCTGAAAGGTGGAGATGGTCTAAAACTACCAAAGTCATCAATCATTAGAATGAAAAGTTTCATTTTACTCACATATCATAGCTTTCAGCCTCGACAAGAGTTTGCTCCATATCAAGTCGGGCAAGGAATGAAGGTTTGGATGTAAACGTAGTTAAATGTTGACCAAGATTTATGTGTCTCTGGAACAGAAAACCAATAATGTTATAACATTGTTAATACCATTATGATCGTTGTAGAATCAAACATTAGAAATAACTCTTACTGTCATTTCTGGCAATGAGTTAAGCTTTTTGACAAAATCCTTCAATTCGGAAACTGTTTGGTTCTGCATATAATATAAAACGTAACACAGAAGTCAATTATTGAACTAGCAAAGCTAAGGCATGCACATCTACGATTATTGACTAACCGTGGTCTGCATTTCTGTGTAATCTTGCTTCATGGAAGTTGCTTTTTGACGTAGAACCTGCAATCGCACTGCAAATGACAATTAAAGAAACAGAAGACTAAGGAAAGAAGATGAGCAACAGAATCTTATGATAGGACATGATAGATTGATATGTATGCTGAAGTTGCCTAGACTTTGTTGTTAAAAAAATGGAGAGAAAATAAATCAACCTGGACAACAACTTCAAAGTTCTGATCCCGTATCTCTTTGAACAATTTGTCACTACAAAGGTGAAGAATTAATAGTTCAGAACAGAGAAATAAAATATTTAAGACGCTGAGAGAAGGTTAAAATAAGAACACTCTCTTTGTTTTAAAAAGAGAAAAGACAGTAGTAGATTTCCCCAGTGGTCACATCTGATTATATTGATGGACATACAAAGACCTGCAGTGTATATGAGAGGATACCTTATAACAGAAGAAACTGCATGCATAATAATTGAGGGAATTATCATGTCACACATAAAAGAAACATGAAGTATATCACTAGAAATCACACAAGAATTTATTTTTCTCTAAATTTTATGCACCCCACTTGTGGGATTAACTGGGTATGTTGTTGATGTTGTAAATTTTATACACCCCCAATTTACATCATTAATATTTCATCATTATCCTCAAAAGGCATAATGTTCTTTTTTCTTTAGGATGAAAAAGGTAAAGTAACGCTCTTGTAACCTGTGAGGCCAAATAACAATTAAACTAGTTTACCTTGAATTAAGGGGAACCTTTATTTTCTTGCCTTCTTGCTGGACACCCATAATAGATGAATCTAGTTCCACAGCACCATTATTGATACCAAGAAACTGCATGAAGCCTATTAGAGACAGCTTTAAAAATATTTACAGGATATATAGTCTGTTTATTGCTCTAGAAGCTGCAGACACATTACACAACCATGAACAGCTGCCTAGACATTATTCTAACAATACAGATCCATAGCAATTCTAAGAATATCAGTTTTACCTCATCCAACAGCCCTTCATATGTTAACTGTGAACACATTGGAGTGATCATATCCACCTGCACAATACCAGGAAAGTCTTTAAACAACAGTGACAAATGGATATAAAGACAACAAGAATATTGCTCCACACAACTCAAGACACACTAACCAAACCAAGTAACTATAGTATTTCCACAACCATGAAGAATGAAGAAATACAAATAAAACCAAAGCAGTAGAGGGCTTAATTGATCATATGGAAAAGCTACAAGGAATAAAACTATACCAAGTAGCAAGATTAGACCTGCGGAACTATTAACTGTTTGAATATGAGGCAATTAAAGATCAAATTGAAAGATTATGATAAGATGAACTTCATCATTCCAGCATATTCTCTCACCTTTGTTTTTCTGCCAATACACTCTCTCTCACACACACACGCATATCTTACACAATAGAATGGCAACTACCTATTCTAAAAAGGGCAGCAATAACAATTTGTTCAGATAAACTAGCATGAACCTTCAACATAATCCTAGAATTACGTCTCATCTTTACCAAATAACCCATGAGGTCATACAACAATCCTATGTTTTTTATAACTACATTATATGAAATATACTGAGAGAGGAGGAGGGGAAGGGCTGAGTGAAAGAAAGAAGGCGTGCTACCTCTCTGTCCAAAAGTATGATAGTATTTATTTCAGGCACACCCATCTGCTGTAAAAGAGCAAATTGATATTAATTTGTGACAATGTATGGTGCCCATATATTTTCGAAGTATGGTTTATTCTAGTGGATTTAAGATTTTGAGTTACCTCAGATGTGTTCACTGGTTCTTCCGACTGCATCCGATTTAAAATGTCAGCCACACGAACTGATGCTTTCCCTTTGGCCCTCACATTTGGAATAAGTCCAAAGGAAAACTACATTCTCAATAACCACAAAGCTGTTAGAAAATATTTATGCTGAGCCTACTTTTCCTAAAAAAAAAAGAATGAAGCCTCTATTCAAATAGTAGTTAGTTCTATCGAGTAAACATAAAAAGCACCTCAAGTTTGTGGATAGCTTTTGCTATGTGCCACAGGGAGGTAGTGTCACCATCAACTAGGTGCTCCTGTCATATAAATGAAACTATTTTTACATATGCTAATCTTTAAAAAAGGGACATAATCTTTTCTTTGGATCAAACTGTGAGAAACAGACGTACTTTGTAAGCAACATCAAGTTCAAAGGATAATACATCCTCATCCAGTGGAATCAGATAAAGGGGATACTCGCCTATAGTCAACAAGTGATGAATTTTTTCTTCCTCGAGAATCTGTCAGGATTGCATACAATTGTTAATGAGAAATGCATGCCAAACTAAATCCATAAGAAGTTTATCTTTGATGTTAACAAAAAGGCTAACCTTCTCACATACAACTGCACGACGAGGGACAAAATAAACAAAATACTCCCTTTGAATCCCTTTAGAAATATCATTATGGATGTGTGAACAAATGAACTTCATCAAGTCAAGCTGGGCTCGGACTAGATAGACTACTTTCGTGCAATCAGTTTGAACTGGTTCCGCATTAAGATGCCGCAATTCAGCCCCATGCTCCTGTTTATAAGTGTGAAAAACATCGAAAAGAAAGAAGTGTGAAAAAGAAGCTAATTCATGAAATCAACATGTTTTGCACCCAATGTCACAGCAAAATCATTTTTCTCTTTTTCTTAGTGAAGTGTAGAATTTTACAATTCATACAACAGTTCTTTCTCTAGCATCAATGCATTGTCTTAATCATAACCCAAAACACAAAGGGCAGTGCCGGTGCACTTTCGATTCTGCTATGCGCAGGATATGGAAAGGCCAGACCAGAGCCGCCTGCACGGAGATATATCTCCGCTTGTCTAGGCTTTGGTAAGGCAAAGTTACCAGGTATATGTGCTAGTGAGAGATAATATGTACCCGTGGATTAGTCGAGGCATGCAAGTTGGCTCGGACACCACCATAAAAATTAATTAAATTAATTAATTTTAACTCAATAAACTAAAACACTATTGGAATTCTTTTGTTTTTCAACAATTAATATTTGACTTTAATCTAACCAACCATTGTTCTAGAGACAGACAGAGTACTAAACTTTCAAAAAAGTATTACTTATACCATTGTACTGAGTTTGCAAAATGTGTTGATTTTGAGGTGTTCTCCAACAAAAAAAAAAGTTCCCTTTATAAAAAAGATTTCATTACTCAATTTTCAAAAACTCAAAAACAATGGAAATATTCAACCCAACAGAAATTTGCAATAACCCAAAAAAAAGGAAGTGCAAAAACTCAAAATTTCAACTCAAACTCAGTAAAGTGAATAATTCATTATAAAGATAGAGAGATAGAATTGCCTTGAGAAGTGAGCTCTGTACAATAAGAGAGAGTGAACCACCAAGCTTAGGATCAATCACCAAACACTTTTTCCCTCGAATCTGCAACTCCAACCAAATATTCAATTAAAGTTTACATTTTTTCAGTTAAATTTACAAAAAAACAGCAGAAAATCTGCAATTTTTTCGGAAAATAGGAATGAAACTCACATTTTTCAAAATCGTAATCAGCTCTTTCTGCGATTGATCTCTGTAAAGTCAATTTTGAGAGAATTGAATCAAATTGGAGATAAAAATTGTCCATAAACATTAAAGTACATTATTATGAATATGTAATTGTACCTTATAGATTTCAGATTTATCGGAGCATTATCCAAATTTGGAACTTGCGCCATTTTCGATCGATCTCTCAAGCTTTCGCTGTTCAATGATTTGAGTTCTTCGGACTTAATGGAAATATAGTCCAAGTTGAATATGGGCCTTTTCATATGTTGGACCTTCAAATGGGCTTTTATACTAATACCAAGGGAAACTTACATACATATACTATAATAAAAAAATTGGGCAAATTACAGAAATCACATACTTTTAAGGTAAAATTACAATCTATCCCATAAAAGTTTATAATTACAGAAATCCCTCAAATGGATACAATAATATAAGCGCTGATACATTAATCTGATGCGCGAGATACATTAATCGTTAAGTAACATTACATTTTATACATGATACACTAATCTGATGCGCAAGATACACTAATCTGATGCGCAGATACATTAATCTGATGCATGAGATACACTAATCTGATGCGTGAAAATGAGGGATTTTGGAGATTTGTAAAACTTATAGGGGATAATGGTAATAAGTAAATTAAAAGGTGGGATTTCTGTAATTATTTATCATTATTTATAGCAATAACATTTTTTTTCACTTGATCACTTTCAATACATTTATTAATTTATAATACATGTTTAATACATATTACAAAGAACAATTTATTATTCACATATAATACAAGTTTTATTGATGGACAACACATTTTAATACACTTAAGGGGTCGTTTGGAAGAGTGTATTGGAGAATATAATGCTTGCATTAGCTTGGTGTATTATTAGTACCTTGTTTGGTACACTTTTCTGACCTACGCATAACTAATGCTTGTATTAGCAATACACTCTATTGTGTATTACTAATACCATCTATTTCTATGCATTAGTAATGCAATGGGTTCTAATGCATGCATTAACATTATTAAAGACACAATTGCCCTCAAAAACTTTTCTTACATCCTTTCCACTATATTTGTTGAGGGTATTTTTGTAAATAAATATTTTTTCTAAAAGAATTATGTAATGCATAATATTTTTAGTACACCAAACCAAACATTGCATAAAAAAAATATCATCATAACTAATGCAAGCATAACTAATACAAGCATTACTAATGCAAGCATAACTAATATATTTTGCATTACTAATGCAAGCATTACTAATACACTATATTTTGCATTATTGTAAAAACAATTATAATACATATATATTGTATACATAATTCACTTTTAATACATATTGCAGATTTAACATAATATTGCTATGTATTGCTATAAATGGTAATAAATAAAAAGTTTCGCAAAAATCAGTAATTATTTATTAAAATGTACCCATCCAATTAATTTTTCCAATACACAATTTAATTCATGGTTTACTTTTTCTAGCTGACCGTATTGATTAATACAACAACAACAAAAAAGCTAATTCCCGAAACCCATCCTCAATTCGGAAAATATATAGGACCAAACTCTTATTGGTAATTGAATTCCTACATGGAGCCTTCTTGTTGTCATATTCAGTGTAGTTCCGCCTACCTCAAAATAATAAAATAGAAATGTTGTTTTCGATAGACTATACACATATTAAATTTACATATATATTTTAGCTAATTTTAATTTAAATGATTGGATGGATGTATATTTAGGTTAATTAAAGTTTACAAAGTTGAACAATTTAGTCATCTCAAATTCAAGAGTTTTTTTTTATGGTAGAGAAAGGGGAAATAGAGGAGAGAATTACGGAGTTTGAGAATCAAATTTAACCAACAAAGTGAAGTTTAGATAGTCAATAAACTCAATAATCTCTAATCTGAAATTTGAAATTTGAAATATATGGAATCTAAAATTGAATTTATTGAAATGTTTGAGAAGGACGAAAAAATAAATAAAAGGATGTTTTTGGTCATATTTTATAAATTTAAAAGTTATTTTTTATTAAATGAAAATTACAAGGATGTAATAAAAACTAAACTAAAATAATTTGGATGAATTTAACTAAAGTAAAAAATACATTAAATGCCATGCATATATATTTGTCACTTTGTTCTTCATAGTTCACTTCGTTTTCTCCTCCATTTTTCAAAAATCAAAACATCCATCTTTCTCCTTTATCTTTACTTCGTTACAACCAAGAAAAAAGTTTGAAACAATCCATAAAACCCAAATCCATCTTCTCCGATCATCCATTTTCATCTTTTCTGATCCTGTAACCGTCTTCTCTGTTGCTAAAACCGTAACAGAAAGTAGAAAAATCCACTTCATCCATTTTCAAAAATCAAAACATCCATCTTTCTTCTTTCATCTTTACTTCGTTACAACCAAGAAAAAAGTTTGAAACAATCCATAAAACCCAAATCCATCTTCTCCGATCATCCATTTTCATCTTCTCCGATCTTGTAACCATCTTCTTCGTTGCTATAACCGTAACAGAAAGCAGAAAAATCCACCTCCTCCATTTTCAAGAACCAAAACATCCATCTTTCTTCTTTCATCTCCACTTCGGTACAACCAAGAAAAAAACTTTGAAACAATCCATAAAACCCAAACCCATCTTCTTCGATCATCCATTTTCATCTTCTCCAATCCTGTCACCGTCTTCTCCGTTGCTAAAACCGTAACAGAAAGCAGAAAAATCTACCTCCTCCATTTTTAAGAACCAAAACATCCATCTTTCTCCTTTCATCTTCACTTCGTTACAACCAAGAAAAAAAGTTTGAAACAATCCATAAAACCCAAATCCATCTTCTCCGATCATCCATTTTCATCTTCTTCGATCCTGTCACCGTCTTTTCCGTTGCTAAAACCGTAACAGAAAGCAAAAAAATCCACCTCCTCCATTTTCAAGAACCAAAACATCCATCTTTCTCCTTTCATCTTTACTTCGTTACAACCAAGAAAACAAGTTTGAAACAATCCATAAAACCCAAACCCATTTTCTCCTATCATCCATTTTCATCTTCTCCGATCCTGTCACTGTCTTCTCCGTTGCTAAAACTGTAACAGAAAGCAGAAAAATCCACCTTCTCCATTTTCAAGAACCAAAACATCCATCTTTCTCCTTTCATCCTCACTTCGTTACAACCAAGAAAAAAACTTTGAAACAATCCATAAAACCCAAACCCATCTTCTTCGATCATCCATTTTCATCTTCTCCGATCCTGTCACCGTCTTCTCCGTTGCTAAAACCGTAACAGAAAGCAGAAAAATCTACCTCCTCCATTTTCAAGAACCAAAACATCCATCTTTCTCCTTTCATCTTCACTTCGTTACAACCAAGAAAAAAAGTTTGAAACAATCCATAAAACCCAAATCCATCTTCTCCGATCATCCATTTTCATCTTCTTCGATCCTGTCACCGTCTTTTCCGTTGCTAAAACCGTAACAGAAAGCAAAAATATCCACCTCCTCCATTTTCAAGAACCAAAACATCCATCTTTCTCCTTTCATCTTTACTTCGTTACAACCAAGAAAACAAGTTTGAAACAATCCATAAAACCCACACCATTTTCTCCTATCATCCATTTTCATCTTCTCCGATCCTGTCACCGTCATCTCCGTTGCTAAAACCGTAACAGAAAGCAGAAAAATCCATCAACAAAATCCCTGTCTAGTTCCTAATATATTTGTCTAACTCAAACTCTTGATTTCACTTCCAATTTCAGTTCAGTTCCAAATTCTAACCCTACCCCTAAATCCGGTTTGATCTTGAATCATTTCCATCTCCTGCCATGAATAGAAGAGGAGGTAGATCAGACAGTAAACAATCATTGGATCAGGTATCCAGTGGTTTTCTTAGTAATACCAATGAAGAACCGTCTGCATTGGTTTCTTCATCTTCTTCAGGTAAAGTTAGCAAAACTCTAGTGAAAAGTTCTGATTCTGCTAATAGAAATGTTGATTCTAAAGTGGTTAGAAGTAGGAAGTCAAAAAGGGAAATTGTTTCAGATGAGGCTATTTGTATAAACAAAGAGTCAAATTCTGAGGCTTTAGTTGCGTTAACGGCTGGATTTCCGTCTGACTCGTTAAAGGATGAAGAAATTGAAGCTGGGGTTGTTAGTGTAGTTGGCGGGATAGAACAGTGTAACTATATTTTAATTAGGAATCACATTATTACGAAATGGAGTGAAAATGTGTCGATTTGGCTGACGAAGGATATGTTTGTTGATGTAATACCTGAACGATGTAGTGGGTTATTAGATTCTGCATATAACTATTTGTTATCGTACGGGTATGTTAATTTTGGGGTGGCGTTGGCAATTAAGGACAAGATTCCAACTAGGCCAAGTAAGGGAAGAGTGATTGTTATTGGGGCAGGTCTTGCTGGGTTGGCGGCTGCAAGGCAACTGATGTTATTTGGATTTGAGGTAATTGTTTTAGAGGGACGAAAGCGTGCAGGTGGAAGGGTGTATACGAAAAAGATGGAAGGAGGGAATAAGGTAGCAACTGTTGACTTAGGAGGGAGTGTTTTGACAGGTACATTAGGGAATCCACTTGGTCTGTTGGCTCGACAGTTGTCGTATACACTTCATACGGTGAGAGACCAATGTCCACTCTATCGTGCTGACGGAAAGCCCGTAGACAAGTATTTGGATAAAAAAGTGGAGGCTGCTTATAATGAGCTTTTGGACAAGGCAAGCAAGGTCAGACAAGAATTATCTCCAGTTATTTCTCTGGGAGAGGCATTGGAGACTTTGCGAAAGGATTTTAGTGTTGCGATGAATGATGAGGAGATGAGCTTGTTTAATTGGCATCTAGCAAATCTGGAATATGCAAATGCAGGTTTGCTTTCACAGCTTTCTTTAGCATTTTGGGACCAAGATGACCCCTATGATATGGGAGGGGATCACTGCTTCTTGCCCGGTGGAAATGGAAGATTAGTTCATGCCCTGGCTGAAAATGTGCCTATTATTTTTGAAAAAACTGTGTATGCCATTCGTTATGGTAGAGATAGTGTGAAGGTGATTACTGCGGGCCAACTATTTGAGGGAGATATGGCATTGTGCACAGTTCCTCTCGGAGTTTTGAAGAGTGGTTCTATCACGTTCATTCCAGAGTTGCCTCAGCAAAAACTTGACACAATAAAAAGACTGGGGTTTGGACTGTTAAATAAGGTTGCATTGTTATTCCCGTATGTGTTTTGGGACTCCAATGTTGATACATTTGGTCATGTTGCTGATGATTCTAGTTGTCGGGGGGAATTCTTTCTGTTCTACAATTATGCAACAGTTGCTGGTGGGCCCTTATTGTTAGCTCTAGTCGCAGGAAAAGCTGCACACAAGTTTGAGAGAATGGCTCCTACTGATGCAGTAACAAAAGTTCTTCAAATTTTAAAAGGTAAATGTCAGGTTCAACATTAACTTTGCTTTCAATATACCAAAATAATATTTTTCTTTCTCTTGAATAGCATAGTATTTGGTGGCAGAGTAACGAGTAAAGAATAATAAACTCTGCGAGCAGTAAAATAAGAATGGACATGCTCGAGAAGTGAATTCATGTTATCTTGGTCTAGAGTTAAGCAGTTGTAAGAGTGTTAGAATCATGCCCATCTCGTATTCGTTGATTTCAGTTTGAAGCATGTACATATCGTCTTGTTTGAGAATTGAGATACTCTGGAATATGAAGTCGAGTTGTTTTTTAAAAGCAGATACACTGGATCTTGCTTTGTTTAACTTTCTGTCTCTTCTTAAAACAGGGAAACCTCTAGAGTAACATATTGAGAGAAGTGAGTAATCTGTTACTCTTTACCCCTTAAAGGACTCCTATAACATATTTCTTGTCTCAACTATGTACTTCAGAGTTAATTTCATCATCTATCGTTTTGATTTTTGCTGCTACGTATGCATATATATTTTAAAATGCATCGATTATATTAAAGATGAAACTTATGTTTCTTATGGTCATGAAGCTAATGTATTGATGAGATTTGGGCATTGTTACCAGGTATATATGAACCACAAGGAATTAACGTCCCAAAGCCCATCCAAATTGTATTTACAAGCTGGGGTAGTGATCCGTTCAGCTTTGGTTCCTACTCCAACGTTGCTGTGGGTGCATCAGGAGATGACTATGACATTTTAGCAGAAACTGTGGGCAAAGGAAGACTTTTCTTTGCTGGTGAGGCGACTACCAGGCGCTATCCAGCCACTATGCATGGAGCATTTCTCACTGGGCTTAGAGAAGCTGCAAAGATGGCCCACCATGCTAGTGTTAGAACATCGCATTTGCAGGTTGAGAAAAAAAAATGAGATAAGGTATACTTCAGATCTTTTTAAAAACATGTATAATGTTTATTTAGACACTGACAGTCAAGAACTTACTTTGACACAAAATATTATGTTGCTTTTAAATAATTGACCATTATCGTGTATGGTGTAGAATTAACCAATTTCTTTCTACAAACATCTTATTTCTTCATTCTATTTACTGATTGCTCATGTATAATTTAGTTTCTATTTATACCCGAGTTGTTTTATTAGCTCAGGAAATAGTTGTTCATTTCCCATTTGGATCAACTCTATCATTTTGCTATATCAACATTGTTTTCATGCTCATTTTATGCACTAAATGCTGAAATAAGATAACCAGATAGGCTAAATGCAAGCAACAAGACCAGTAAGTAGGGGTAAATTTAGTTGGTGTAATGTAATAATTGTGGGCTATATATCCTTTAGCAACAACAATAACAACAAACTTAGTGTAATCCCACAGGTGGAGTCCAAGGAGGGTAGAGTGTATACAAGTCTTATCTTTACCTTGAGAAGCTAGAGACGTTGTTTTAGATAGACCTTCAGCTGAACGAACAAAAGAAAAAGAGGCAACAATAACAAGAAAATAAGATAGCGAGATTAAATAATAACATGTAGTAATAGTAATCTGAAGATAGGGAAAAACAAGAAGAATAATGCTAATACTCTGAGAATGGGGAAGAAATATGCCCGCCTACTGCCTTCTATCCTCATCTTCGACCTCCACACCCTCCTATCAAGGACCACGTCCTCGGTGAGCTGAGGCTATGCAATATCCCTCCTAGTTACGTCACCCCCAATAATTCTTAGGCCTACTTTTACCCATCCTCAAGTCTATAGTGGCCAACCTTTCACACCTCATAACTAGGGCATCTGCACATCTTCTCCTTACATGACCGATCCATCTCAACTTCACTTCCGCATCTTGTCCTCCACGGGGGCCACTCCCGCCTTTTTCTGAATAACTTTATTTCTAATCTTATCTCTCATGATGTGCCCACACATAGGCTGTAGAAAAAGTTAACAAGCAAGCGCAAATTTAGCTTTTGATGTTATGTGCAAGTACTTGTGTCTATTACAAGCACATACTTAAAAGTAAAAGAACATAATAAAGGATATTTTTCTAGGCCCTAAAAGAGATTCAATAAGATTAAAAAATAACTATTAAGTAATTTTAAGCAAAAATATTTCGAAATCAATAAAGCTTTATATAATGAACAAGTGTGTTGAGCTCAATCTTTAAAAAAATTGTATTCTTAATTTTCAAAATGTGAGTTCAATTCAAATTGACAAGTATTTAAGAATAATATATTCAAAGGTATATGATTTTAAATATAAGTAGGTTTTCTCAAATAGCTAGGGTTGAAATGGACAATGATGCATTTGGGAGGAGACATTGTAACACAAGTTGTTGCTATAAAACTTATGAAAAGAACTTCACACTAATATTCATCTTGACAAAGTGATAGTATTGTTCAATCTTTTAATTTGTTTGATCTTCAACGATCAATCTTGCAATTTAAATTTGTTTTAAAAAAAGGTGTAATAGTTACAATAACAACAACAAACCTACTGTATTCCCACAAGGGAGGTCTGTGGACGGTAGTGTCTAACAAGACCTTACCCCTATTGGGGAGGTAGAGAGGTTATTTTCAGTAGACTCTTGGCACATGTATCGTGTAAATACAAAACAAAACATCAAAATTACTATCAAGCGTTCACGGATTTCTATGAGATGGTGTGTTGTCTCCTCACCGAGCTAGCTAAATAGGATAACCATTAATCATTCTTAATTTTTATACTTAGTAGATCAAACACATTTTAAGATAATATTAACGTGATTTTGTAAAAAAATATTTAATTTTTGGCAACATGGTACATGTGCTACGTGCATGCCCCGAGACTAAAAATGGGAACATAAAGTAAGATATTGCAAGTCCAAAAAGCTCTCCAAAAGTTGACCGACCATTTTACCGTTAAAAGTATAATTTATCCTTCCAAAACCAATGCATTAATTTTCTTAGTTACTCTTTAGAGATAAAGATATTGAAAAGTTATATTGACTGATACACTAATATAGACCACATTCATATGCAAAAGAGTTAAGATATTTGAAAGTATGAAATGTTTCACTAATAAAGACCACATTCATATGCCGCACTAAAAGGTCATTTGAATAGTCATTTCCTAAGGCTATATTTACCTATTAGAGTTAGAAAGATATTATGATATATAGTTGTTTTAACACCAACATCTTTTTGTTTAGCGCTAAAGGAAACTTGATATCTAACGTCTAGCTGGATTTTATTTCCTTGTTTAAAGCTCTACAAGGATTATATATAGATGAAGAATAACAGCACTACTGTGCATGATCATACCTTTAAATAATTACCTAGGAGAGCTAATCTTGTAATGCAGACTCATAACCTCTTTTATACTCCTTGATACTACTTTTAGCTACTTGCATAGTATAACTTTACCGTAAATTTACTGTCACTATAAACAAAAAAATGAATACAATAATTGTCTGTGATATGTATTACTAGATTTTGTATATCTTCATTAAAGGACAAATAATCCTCCCTTATTTGTCAATTCAAATTAGTTTCTGCATTTTCTTTTGTTTTTGGTTTTGGTTCTGTTTCATTGTTTACTTTTAAATATTTATGTCGTTTGCAGCTGTAGCATATAGGCTAACATTTCTTATATTTTGTGCTTAAAAGGTGTTGTAAAGTCGAGAGCAACCACTATCAAGTTAAAAATAGTCAGGTATGAGTCTTTCCCAACTTGTCTTTAGCTTCCTCTTTCCTATTTTTTTCCTTTAGTATGTCTTTACTTTTTTTGTTCAAAGTTTCACCTTCTTCATGGATCCCCTTTTTAACTTGTTTCTCAGGAAGGCTAAAAAATTTGGCAGAGGCAATGGAACCACTTTATCTGTTGGGGATATCAGAACTAATGTAATTGCCAGCTGCTTTAGCTCTACGCCTTTGGGCACTGGCAAGTAAGAAATTGACCCTTAAACTGGTTTGTGGTAAGGGATCTCACTTCCTCCAAGTTTGAATATTCTTGTAATGACGATATGGATCTATGCTTCCAGTCCTGAGAAAACTTCTTGCCTGAGCTTACCTTATCCGGAAGTACCACTTTTTTATCCAAATGCTAGTCTACAGGATTTCCATCAGCCTGAGAACTAGAATCATCAGCACCATGACCAAATATATCAACATTGGAGTCCCAAAACACATACGGGAATAACAATGCAACCTTATTTAACAGTCCAAACCCCAGTCTTTTTATTGTGTCAAGTTTTTGCTGAGGCAACTCTGGAATGAACGTGATAGAACCACTCTTCAAAACTCCGAGAGGAACTGTGCACAATGCCATATCTCCCTCAAATAATTGGTCCGTAGTAATCACCTTCACACTATCTCTACCATAACGAATGGCATACACAGTTTTTTCAAAAATAATAGGCACATTTTCAGCCAGGGCATGAACTAATCTTCAATTTCCAACGGGCAAGAAGCAGTGATCCCCTCCCATATCATAGGGGTCATCTTGGTCCCAAAATGCTAAGGAAAGCTGTGAAAGCAAACCTGCATTTGCATATTCCAAATTTGCCAGATGCCAATTAAACAAGCTCATCTCCTCATCATTCATCACAACACTAAAATGCTTTCGCAAAGTCTCCAATGCATCTCCAAGAGAAATAACTGGAGATAATTCTTGCCTGACCTTGCTTGCCTTGTTCAAAATTTCATTATAAGCAGCCTCCACTTTTTTATCCAAATACTCGTCTATGGGCTTTCCGCCAGCACGATAGAGTGGACTTTGGTCTCTCACCGTATGAAGTGTATACGACAAATGTCGAGCCAACATACCTAGTGGATTCCCTAATGTACCTGTCAAAACACTCCCTCCTAAGTCAGCAGCTGCTACCTTATTCCCTCCTTCCATCTTTTTCGTATACACCCTTCCACCTGCACGCTTTCGTCCCTCTAAAACAATTACCTCAAATCCAAACAACATCAGTTGCCTTGCAGCCGCCAACCCAGCAAGACCTGCCCCAATAACAATCACTCTTACCTTACTTGGCCTAGTTGGAATCTTGTCCTTAATTGCCAACGCCACCCCAAAATTAACATACACGTACGATAACTAGTTATATGCAGAATCTAAGAACCCACTACATCGTTCAGGTATTACATCAACAAACATATCCTTCGTCATCCAAATCGATACATTTTCACGCCATTTTGTAATAATGTGAGTCCTAATTAAAATATAGTTACACTGTTCTATCCCGCCAACTACACTAACAACCCCAACTTCAATTTCTTCATCCTTTAACGAGTCAGACGGAAATCCAGCCCTTAACGCAACTAAAGTCTCAGAATTTGACTCTTTGTTTATACAAATAGCCTCATCCGAAACAACTTCCTTTCTCGACTTCCTACTTCTAACCACTTTAGAATTAACATTTCTATTAGCAGAATCGGAACTTTTCACTTGGGTTTTGCTAACTTTACCTGAAGAAGATGAAGAAACCAATGCAGACTGTTCTTCATTGGTATTACCGAGAAAATCACTGGATACCTCATCTAAAGACAGTTTACTGCCTGATCTACCTCGTCTTCTATTCATGGCAGGAGATGGAAATAATTCAGGATCAAACCGGTTTTAGGGGTAGGTTTAGAATTTTAGAAGTGAATTAAAATCGGTAGTAAAATTTTTGGGTTCAAGCATTGGTGATAAGTTTGGGGTTGGTATCACTGGCTCTACTTCTACCCCTCTGAATCCTAATGTTGGAGGAATAATATTGGCTGATGGTAGCTCTTTGCATGCTTCAAATACTTTTGAAGATAGCACGGGTACATGCGCTTCGTCTTCCGGTGCAAATCATGGTGGTTGGTAAAAGACGATATTGTGGGAGCAGAAACTTTGTATTTCTTGGCTCTTCTATGGTAATTATCTTTATGCCATTTTTCCCTTTCCTCAATTAAATATTACAGCTTTTAAGCTTCTGTATAATATCTTTTGTATGATTGTGTTCTAATAGCCCGTCTTAAAAACCACCTAGATTTATGACAGTGTGATTACAGTTAACATAGATCTGATTATCGACCTTGATGTTGTGTCTTGCAGGTGATTGGAATCCGTTATAGGTGTCTATCAACTCTTTTGCTTATTGTGTGCAGGCACTGTACAAAATGTATTTGAGCAGCTCTTTCGTTAGCTTAAGAGGAAAGAGTTATGTACTGTACTATTGTGTGCTATTGTGCATGTATTGTCATGAGAAAGATTTCACTATTGCAGAGGAAAGAGTTATGTACTGTACTATTGTGTGCTATTGTGCATGTATTGTCATGAGAAAGATTTCACTATTGCTAGCAGAGTAACAGGTGAAAAAGTGTCTTTTACATAAGTAAGCAATTTGAAAATTTTGACNTTACAGTTAACATAGATCTGATTATCGACCTTGATGTTGTGTCTTGCAGGTGATTGGAATCCGTTATAGGTGTCTATCAACTCTTTTGCTTATTGTGTGCAGGCACTGTACAAAATGTATTTGAGCAGCTCTTTCGTTAGCTTAAGAGGAAAGAATTATGTACTGTACTATTGTGCATGTATTGTCATGAGAAAGATTTCACTATTGATAGTAGAGTAACAGGTGAAAAAGCGTCTTTTACATAAGTAAGCAATTTGAAAATTTTGATTCTCTTGATCTTTTCTCCATTGAATTGAATGTGTTGTAACACCTCATGATCTACACTACTAACTTATTAGAGATCTTTTTGTCTCAGATGTACTCGAGCAGTTGCATTAGGCCAAGTACTTGTGCAGGTTCAGATTTTCTTGGTCTATTTCCATGCATTTCTCAGATGATAGAAGCTTCAGTCCTCTGTTTGATTGCTTCCATATCAGGCTTGAACATTCTGCTCAACTGCTCAAGATGAGGGAGAACTTTCTGCCTCTGCATAACGTCTATCTTTGCCGATATCTTCAAAGGGATCTTTATCCTCATTGTGTAAGTGAACTTGAAGTTGTACTCAGAATGATCGGTTGAACAAACATTTATGTTGCTGGGATCTTTAGTCTATCTAAAAGCATTAAACTATCACAGAACAACAGCTTGTCAAGTTCCTTCAATCTGTTGAATAGTTTTAAGGTCAAAATTCTCATAGATGAATACATCGATGTTAATTTAGTGCTATTAGCGCCCGTGTTTTGTAAAATACAGTGAGATTTTTGTTAATGCTAACTGAAATTGTGCAGATATAGTATATAATTCTCACTGTATGTGTGATCAACTGTACATGTATGTATGTGTTTTCATCGCTGAAGCTGGATTAACTGTATGTGTATGTATGTGTTTTGAAAGCAAAAGTTGGATGTATGTGGAAACTGTACCTAAGTAGCGTCGATTTTTCAGTGCCATTTCTTAATCAACTAAGTTACTATTTTTTGCCTGCAGTGAATGCTCACAAATCCATGTTGCTCAAAATGGTCATGAGATTCAGGATTGCAACCAACAAGTCACAGAAGCCTCCACTCCTGGAAGAAGGGATCGATTGATGATGTGGTAATTCCTATCGAGTCATTCCATATGTATGATCCTTTTGGGATGCTCATTAAGCATGAAACAGAATTCCAGCAGTTGTAGAACTTTGCATTCAAGCTGATAGTGGATGAGCTGTTTCCCCCTAATTATGTGTGGCATGTTCAAGATCCAAAAGGACCATGGGAAGGTGATGATGAAGTGAAAGTAGATGATCTCAATAAAGCGATATTTAATTCTAAGGTTTGTCTTGTGCCGCTAGTTGTATAACTATTAGCGCTGTGTTTTTGTAAAATGCAATGAGATTTTTGTTAATGCTAACTGAAATCGTGAAGTTACAGTATTTAATTCTATCTGTATGTGTGATCCAACTGTATTTGTATGTATGTGTTTTGAAAGCAGAAGTTGGATGTTTCTGAAAACATTCAATAACTGTCTGTGTGACCAACTGTATCTAAGTAGCGTTGATTTTCCAGTGCCATTTCTTGGTCAACTAAGTTACTATTTTTTGCCTGCAGTGAATGCTCACAAATCCATATTGCTCAAAATGGTCATGAGACATCGGTTGGGGAATGGACTGATGGTCTCCTTATATGGACTTGGGCAATCCTCCCCTCATGAGCTAGCTTTTGGGGTTGAGTTAGGCCCATGTGCCATATCTTTACAGCAACCAACAATAGTCGCAGAAGCTTCCACTCCTGGAAGAAGGGATCGATGGGTGATGTGCTTATTCCTATCGAGTCATACCATATGCATGATCTTTCTGGCACGCGTATTAAGCATGAGCCAGAATTCCAGCAGACGTAGAACTTTGCATTCAAGCTGACAGTGGATGAGGTATTTCCCCCTAATTATGTGTGGCATGTTCAAGATTTAAAAGGACCCCCATTGAGGAGTGCACTGAAGAGGTTCCATGGGAAGGTGATGATGAAGTGAAAGTAGATGATCTCAATAAAGCGATATTTAATTCTAAGGTTTGTCTTGTACCCCTAGTTGTATAACTAATTACTGCTCTCTTTCTGTTTTAACTTGTAAATAGCAATAGTAATCTTTAGATAGTTATTTCTGTTCTCACTTAAAGCAACTTTTTTTAGTTTCTCACTTCCTGTTACCTTGACGTAAGATGAGATATGGTTCATTTTTGGATCTGTACTTGAAGCTATTTAGAATTTTCATCCCTTATATAAAATACAATGTCTTCAACATTTGCAGGTTTCTTGGGCCTAACAGCATAAGTTCTCTATGCTCTCACCAACTTCCAACTGCCTACTTCCGCAAACTTCAAAGACTGACAGTATCAGATTGTGGAAAATTGATGTCTCCATCAGTGGCCAGAGGTGCTTTGAATCTCCGAATACTAAAGATAGATGATTGTCAATCAATGGAAGAAGTGATCACAAAAGAGGAAGAACAAGGAGAAGGAATCTTTCTGACAAATGATGCTCTTGAACTTCCCTTTCTCAGGGAAGTGTTGATTGATGACTTCCCTGAAATGAAGACGTTTGTCCAACAGGGGATATTTGTGAGTACACCGAGTCTCAAATGGGTGAACTATGATGATAAG
Organism: Solanum stenotomum; assembly: GCF_019186545.1. NCBI lineage: Eukaryota > Viridiplantae > Streptophyta > Magnoliopsida > Solanales > Solanaceae > Solanum > Solanum stenotomum. Next base: position 58,626,122 of record NC_064287.1, read on the forward strand.
GTGAAAGTAGATGATCTGAATAAATGGACACAACAGAGGTTCACTTCTCAGGTTTGTCTTGTATAACTAATCAACTCTAGTGCTCTCTTTCCGTCTTAACTTAATAGTAATATTCAGATACTTATTTATGTTTTTCAATTGAAGCAACTTCCTTGTACAATATTTTCAATTCGAAATCTGAAGCATCACTAATCTCTGCACCCAGGAGCAAAAAGCTAGTCAAGGCACTACCGATGGTGAGGTGTTTGATTCCAGAAAATTGCAAGAGGATGAGGTCATGGCAGCTTTGAAGTCTGTATGCAGGCTGGTGCTCAAATACCTCACAAGTATAAGCCTAGCCTATGATGAAGCTAGACATTGTGCTCCCTGAAAATGAATAGAGTTGCCTAGTCGCGTAAGGTTCCTTGAGTATAAGCCTATGATGAGGTTAGACATTGTGCTCCTTGACAGTGAAGAGAGTCGCGTAAGGTTCCTCAAGTATAAGCCTGTGATGAGGCTAGACATTGTTCTCCCTGAAAGTGAAGAGAGTTGTCTAGTCGCGTAAGGTTCCTTTACTAGCTGTTCTACATAGCTTAACGTACACTGTGTTTGTGTTATAAAGATGTAGGGAAGTCTGTAAATGTAGCTTTCATTATATTGTTCATTGAGTGACTAACTATTGAGGCTGCAGTCTTTGTTTTGCCTCTGTAATGTGAGGATCAGGGCACCCATTTCAACTATTTGTTATTTTAGAAGTTCAATACAATCATTATATTGTTAGATTGAAGCTTTCTCTTTCCTTCTCCTTTGAACACGTATGATAATCTCTCGTTTCTACGTTTCATGTTCTAGTACAAAGATCCATCAAACATGGTACATGTAAAATCGCGTCCAAACAAAAAGAATTGTTTCAAGTTCAAAGATACATCAAGCTTGCTTCTCAAGACAAAATTCGATCATGGGACATGGTTTCATTTACCTACACACACACGTCTTGTAGAACATCATCAGTTTGGCTTGAGAACAGCAACGTTTCATCGTTGTTGACCTCTGGTGCAAGAGCTGTCATCTGCTGCTAACGTCGTGTCATCATTAGAACAGGTCACAGATGGCTCATCATTCTTGGATGGTTTAGATTCTATGGAATCCATCTGAGGCCATTTGAAGCTACTAGCTTTTTCTTTTGCTGACTTGAAAACATTTGAAATATAATCATCATTCCTCTCAACATCTTGTTCTGGACCTGTTTTTCGACCCCAAGTAGCAGGATTCCACGAGATAGTTCTTCCTATACGAAAACTTGAACTTGGTCTTCTTATAGATCCATTTCTCAGCTGCTTCTCAGACACAACAGATAGAGAATGTCTGAGATTTTTCATCATTTCGTTAGCAATTGAGAATCCACACTCTTTCATTGACCTGACCATGACGATAGAATCCTCTGAATCTGCTGTGTGCAAAGTCACTTCACGAGATTTTCCCTCAATTTTGCTAGTGAGATTGATGAGGTTTGGCACTGCAGTGTGGGTATGCTGTTGAACATAGAAAAGCCCCGCTGAGGGCTCGTTTGCAATGAACTTTATCATGTCCATCAATGACTCGGTTATCTCTACAAAGCCATCCACTGTGGAAAACACATGCATTTTCTTGATCGCGAAATGTTCTTCATCACTGGTAGTGTGAGAAAACAATTAGACAGAATAAACTATTCAAAAGTTCTAAAATCGAAAATCTCTTCTATATAAAACTTGCAGGTATTTGATCGAATAACTTTAACGTTACTCCTGTTGAACGACTGCAGTTCTATCAATGCCAGTAGGCAGTTCATGCAGACAAGTATAAGTTGAACTTACAATAAACAAAGCAAATTAGTTTAAAAACTCAGCCTTCTGAGGAAAATATTGACACATACACATATGACATCCATCATCTCCATGTTTGACAAACAATCGACTTAAATACAAATTACAACATACCCAGTGTAATCCCACAAGAATCGAAAGTAAATACATTATGTACAATCCATTGTCTGCAATGCATTAAACATGTACCTGAACATATATCATGTCCACAGATAGCAAATTTGAAGTTGATACACAGTGTCAAATGCACAGTCTGAAAAAACAAATATGCAGCCATTAGTTGCAATTGTTATTTCTTTCAAATAGACAGCAAATAATAAATTGCAGATATCACATGACTCTGTCATCCAGGCATAGGGATCACAAAGTTGTATTTGTATAAATAATTTATTCAGAATCCAGTTAACTGCGCATAAACTCAAGATTCTCAATCCGTCCCAAGTGCACCTCTTAATACAAAGCCACTAAAAGGTTACTTTCAATATCCTATATGTTTGCATAATCTTTTTTCATAATACATGTAAACTTAGCGAAATGACCTATAACTTAGAAATGAATGAACAAGAACGAAAGGGAAACGGTCCAAATTTGCTCATCTATCGTGCAAAAAGGATCAATTTTACTCTTCGTACAAAACTAATCATATGTTACTAAAGTGACTCATATACACCCCTTCTCCCCCGTTAAGGCTTTCCAAGGTGGACGCCCAATCACATGTGCCACTGACATTTTCGCAAGATGGACACCACGTGGCATGCCACCTCACTACCCCACTCCCATCCCACAACACCACAGCCTATAGATTGAAAATGTTGAAGAAAAAAAAAATTACATACGAAATCAAGAAACCTCAATTTCCCCAAAAATCCAAGGTATTCAACAAAGTTCAGTGAGTAAATGTAAATATCCACCAAGAAACAAGAACCCAATTTCTCAAAATCAAATCGTTAGCTCATTATCTCTATTAATGATGCTATTAAACAAAAAAATTAACATAATCAAAACTTACCCTTTTCCCTAAACTCTTCATTATTATGAAAAAAGATGAAATCTTTTACTTACAGAGATCAAACTAGAAAAGAAAAGTATCAAATTTAGCAACCATCTTCAGATTGTGAGCTGATTTGAAGCTTTCTTCTGTATTTTGCATGATTTTTTTTTTTAAAAATAGAATCAGTATTTTAGTCAGTACCTTTTTTTGGGCTGATTTGCTTACTCTGTAACCATCAACTTTTTAGGAGAAAAAAACACAAATTACCCTAAAATTTATTTCTTATTTCACTAATAGTAATATTATTGAATATTTGTATTATTCACCACAATTTTTTTTATTAACTCATTTATTATTGATGTATAAAATTGGTTATATTGCAATTGTTTGTTACAGAAAAATTGACCCCGCCTCCCCCCACCTCAAAAAAAGGACAGTAAACAGATAATGTTCTCAAGTGTAAATAGTGTACTATTATTTGTATTAAGCAAAAATATAGATAGAGGAAAAGGATAAGTGATGGCTTTTTCTTCTTCAATCAGCTTAAGTTATGGAAAGTTCTGTTCTGGATTTCACTATAATAAGCAACCAATTTTATCAAAATATTTCAAGAATTCACATATCTCCGCCTTTTCCTCCACCCAAAATGGACACCATTTGAAGCTTAAGGTACAATATCCCAGAGCATCTTTTGATAGTGAAGGTTTGTTCTTGTTAAAATTCCACTTTTTTAATGTTAAAAATTTGATCTTTATTTAGTTCTTCATGTTTAAGAGTTCAAGATTGTGGCTTTATAAGATAAATGAATAATGGGGTTCTACTTTTTTGTTGTCTTTACTTAGATTTCTTGTACTTTTGTTCCTCAGAAATTTACCCCTTTTGTGTTTCTACTTGAGATTTTGTTTGTAATTTGGTTAAAGAATTGATCTTTATTGATTTGGTTCTTCATGTTTAAAAGTGCAAGATTGTGGCTTGTACTTCGATTATCGTATTGTTTTAATGTAGTTATGTTTTACTTCTTTTATTGGATTGCTTTGGTAATTGACAAGACAATATGCATGGAAAGAGAGTTAAGGTTTGCTAAGATCCTCAGTCCTAGTAAACTTGAATTATCTATAAGAATCTATGTTTTTTTACTCATTCCGTTTCAATTTGTTTGTCTGATTTTGACTTGGCACCGAATTTAACAAAGTTATGAAGACTATTGAATTTTGTGGTCCTAAATTAAAGATATGTACTGAAATACCCTTCAATCTTGGTGTTCTTAATTAAACATGTCATGTGGAAAGTTAAAATTAAAGAATTGCCAAAAAGTAAGGAGGCATTCTTTTCGAAATGGAAGACCAACAGATTGAAATGGAGGGACTAACATGTTTTTATCATTCTTGATGATATTTTCTATCATTAACTTTGTAGATGAGGTTGTGAAGCCACTGTTCATTTGAACCATTTTTGCCTATTAGGCATCTGATTTGTTTTTCATGCAATTTCTACTGATCAGTTCGTTCTTCGCGATGCCCCTCTTGCAGGCCTTCCCTCTGAGATTACTGAAGATTCTAAGTTTGTATCTATAAACGCCGAAGACCCAAAATATGGTCCACCTGTAAGTTCTGGTTAGTTATTTTACAGTAGCATCAGTCATTTTATTCCTGTATTCATTTTGGTTGCTCAATGTGGGAACTACTATGAAGCGTAATGAACGATTCCTTCTGTATTTTAACCATTTTGCTAAATACACATACATGGACAGAGTAGAGATGGCATATGTAATATTGTTACTTGAAATGTTAGAGAATTCAAATTTTCCGGCATTTCTGAAGGAGCTGAAATTTTCGAGATTTTGTGACTCGTAAGATGTATTAAAAGTAATTCTTGATTTGGTTAAGAAGTTACGGGAAAGGGAAGGATATCTTCTTTTAACGACTTTATACAATGTTGTATGACAGTCAATACCAGATAATGGCGGTTTTTGGATGGCCTTCAAATGTTTTCTTTTCAAGCTAAAAGATTCTTGAAAGATTAGCACACATTGGGTGTTTTTTTCTTGTATACTTAGCTCGATTGTTTATCTTAAATGAAAGCCTCAATGACCCATTTTACAGGCTTTGTTGTTGCTGGGCTTTGAAGTGGACGAAGCAGCAAAGGTAATTTCTAGACTGATTACCTTTTACATGTTCATGTTTGGCTGTGCTGAGAGTTTTGTGTGTTAAACATTACTCACCATTGGTGAATCGGTGTCTCAGATGAAACTCGGAAAGGAACAAGAATCCTCTTAATGCTATATATCTTAGTATGGGGATAAGAAGGTAAAACAAATAGAGTAACCATATCTGATAGATAGCAGTAATTTTGATGTTAGTGAAACATGCTCCTTGGAATATAAACATAAAACAATAGAGAAAAGGCATAATACATAGATAGACACCTTAACTTGGCCTCAGCTCTAGACACCTCAACTCGTCATCATTGTGTCCGTTGAACACTCCAACGTACAAAATAATCATCTAGACACCTTCAAAATTTGTGTGTCATGCTAGTGTCGGTTGTCCACGAGACACAGTGGGGACGAGTTGGGGTGTCTAGATGTGAATTTTCAAAGTTGGAGTGTTTAGTTACGAGTTATACCTTTGCATCGATAACTGATCCCTCTACGTTTATCTTGTTGCAGATACAACAGCTTTTGAAGGAGATGAATGGTGAATTCCTACAGGTAAAGTTCACTAGACTTCTCCACTGCTAGCGAGTTGATGGTATTATCTGAAGGCAGAGAGCCTGTATAATTAAACTATTTGCTTTTCTGTACTAAGTTTGTCGTTCTCTTTCACACTAAGCGTCATTTTCTTGAAGTTACATCTAATACAACATATGCTGCAGGTCATCTTTTGTACCGAAGACATGATTTCTCGCTCACTTTGGGAAGCAGTGAACACAAAACAGACCAATTTAGAAGCTTCAAAGGTCAGATAACAGAACTATCTCTGCGCTTCTGCACACACAAGACTGTTGGTGCACCTACATTAGATCCAACTTTTTTTCTAAGAGTCTGTTTAGTCCCCTTAGAGATTCGTATGTCAGTAGAAAATGTAGAGAAACCTTTGGTGTTAGAGAACCAAAAGTATTGTCATATTAAAACGAAACAGTACCAAATGGAACGAAATAGATATTGAGGATCATATAAGCAACTCCAACTAACATGGAATTTGTTGTTGCCCTCCCTTGTTGTTTTAATATATGCCTATCCGTGTGTTTTACACTTCTACTCAGTCAATTAAATGTTAATGAAGTGTCGTAAGCATCGCGGAATTGCTTGTCTAAACGACAAACTCATCGTAAATTACTCTAATGTGGAGGTATCATTTATGCAGATTGCTAAACAGCTTCCGCGAATTTGCTTCCTGTCTGGCCTTACTGGAGAGGAGATGATGATGTTTCTTGACGCATTTGAAGAAAGTGGTAAATAACTTTTTGATATTCTGCATTCACAGCCAAAGATCTTTATCTTTTTGTCTGTGTTCATAGCCGAAGATCGTAAAATTAACGAAAAGATTATGTCTGAACAGAGAAAACTCATTAAAAACAGAGAAATACAGGATTATCTTGAGATCTTAGTAGGAAAAACAGATCATCATAAAACTTTTATTAGTAAAACACATGAATATTAGAATGTTCTCTTTGTTCAACAGAGACGGAGTCAGGATTTGAAGTTTATGTGTTCGGGATTCTAGTCCGTTTAAGTTATTGATTCTAAATTAATAGTTAATACATGTTCATTACATTTCTTAAGACAAATATAAGATTTGGATCAAAGCTACATCGATCTCTTTCGTAATCTTCTTTCCATAGCAATGATAAACAAGGCATTAAACTGATTATGAACTTTTTTTCAGTTCAATGTGGCCTGTGATATCAATGATCTTCTACATGGTCATACTCGTTGACCATTGTACTTTTGAAATTATGAGTTCAGAATTCAGTATTTTTTGAAAATTTAATGTTTTTTCACATATATATCTATATCTATGTTTTGTGTCGAAAATACTGGATTCAGTTGAACACATACATAACTATGTGCAGGACTTGAAGACCCCGTCTTTGCTGCTCTTGTTCCAAACAGCGCGGAAAAGCCATTACAAGAATTAATCGATGAGATTATGGGTGATCATGAACTACTAGTAAGCTTAGTTCACTTCCTTTTGCCAATACATACTACAATTAAACATGCATTACCTACGAAATTTTGTTGTTTAGCTACAAAAAATTACGTTACTCACGTCTAACTAAATCCAATTCGTTGTTATTTCTAGAAGTATATATAATATCAACAGGTTTTTCATCATGGCTGATATTTTCTTTATATTTTTGCAGTCTGCCAAAAATTCAAGCTAGAGGAAAAAAAATATGTTCTACAAATTTTGATGTTAAATATTGCAATCCTTCAAAGTGAATGTAGGATTTTTCTATTTTTTATAATTGCACTGCCATTAATTTTTTTTATAAATCTTGTTATTTCATTTTTTACACCATCAATATATATAGTTGGTTCATCTATTATACATTGTCAATGCATAGGAGATGTTTGCGTCTATTAAACTAATATACTCACATAATATTTGCGCAAATCTTTAAAGTAATTTTATTCAAAATAGAATGTGGAATAACAATACATATATATTGACAGCAAATAATTATGAACACATTATTATTATTATTATTTGCATAAGATCGATCGAGCTCATACATTATTATTGACTATATGAATAATCTTAGCATAACCTTATTGGTTCTATATTTAGTGGACACTAGGATTTGAAGATGCATATGTTAGAAATTCCTCATCTTTCTCCAACTCAAGCATTTCCTCATTGTTTCTAAGAATCCAAGCTTCAATTCCATCATTTCTATACATTTTCCACAAGAATAATTTGTTGTTTATTCAATGAGCTAATAGGTTCAATAAAGGGAGCAATAAAAATAGGTTTTCCCCATCCAAAATCAACATCATAAAGTCCAAAATTGCACCAACTTGAGAACTTATAAGTATCTAATTGTGGCAATAAACTCCCAACTTGTGTTGCCATATCCACAATACAATCAAGTGCATCATCTCCTTGTAAAGCCTTCAAGTTTTCACTATTCATATTCTCAAACATCTCTCCCACTATTCCAAACAAATGAGGCAAATCCAATTCGTCATCATCACTCATATCTATAACTTCACTAGTTGCTATAAAGACTAAATTCCCAAATGCATTAAGCAATTTTGGGTCAATTCTTGATCTCAAGTTCACAACATGTGCCACCATGATTGGACTTGAGCTAACTCCCTTTGTTGTTCTTGTTGCTAAAATCAAGTGCTTCCAAATGAAAGTAGTCAATGCCTCGATCGACTTGGATTAGGTACATTTTCACTAGACACTTTCATCTTAATGGCTTCAATTGCTTTGGCATTGAACACGAATCTCCTAACGAGAGACTTTTCCTCGTAGAAAAATATCATTTTATTGGTTTCCAAAAACTCTTGAGGAAGATTTTGAGGTGGAAATAGTAGTGATGATGATGTGAAATCAAGAGACGCGATATCATCATTATGAAAATCACCACGTGCAATCTTAGCCCACGTGTTGAAAAATTTGCTCATGGTATCTCCATCTAAGAGTCTATGAAACAAGACTCCACCAATCGCGACTCCACCACAATCAAACCTAGTTACTTGTATAGAAACTAGGGTTTCAAGAGTTTGAACATAGTTCATTTTGCTACCCATGCTTGCATGTTGTGGAAGGAAGTTAATGAGTTGTGAGAGATCAAGATCTCGAATAAACTCATCCATACAAACATTATCCTTTACACAAGCCTCCATGTAAAGAACTCCGTTATCATTACATTTCACAAAAGTTGAATCATCTTCTGAGCTGAGTTCGCCAGCAAGTGGATAGAATAGGGTTAGGGTTTCAGAGAGGGATTTCTTGAGACGATTATCTACAATATTGTTGTTGTTTTTGTAAAAGAAGATAGGTGTTATGCAAATTCCAAGTGCAAGTTGATCAAAAAGACATAATTTGTGATTTTTAGGTGTGGAGGTGTTGGTGTTGATGGTTTCACTTTTTCCTTAGAGAGGATAATGATTTCCATATTGCTAATATTAGTTAGTTTCTAATTCTACCTTGTGATAAGCTTAGCTTTATTAATATATAATTAGAATTTAGAAGGAATATTATTATGAAAATGTCTACTTTCAATAAATTTATGTGTGCTAGTTTAGTACACGTTTACTTATAAATGTTTTATTGAACATTAATTATATTGTGAGCTGATTTTTCTAGAAATAGTTAAATTACGGCACAACATGTATGATAGCTATCATTAGAGAGTGGATACTATACTCACTACTAAATCTAGAAGTCATATATACATGTTTCTATAATTCATGCATGTAATATAAGTAGTACGCAATTTTTTTGGTGATATGGATTTTAAAAATATTTTTGTTTAATTTTATAGTATCCTCAGTAATGACCTTCCGTAACAATATGTATGGCCTCATCATGATCCATGACACGTTTTTAGTGTTTAGGGGTCAAATAACAGGAATTATAGGTGATTTTCTCAATTTTCCGTGAATGTACATAAACTTTTTTTGGAAACATTTTTGCAAAAGCTTTACTATATACTATGTAATGACCTGAGGTAACAATACATATGACCGCACCATGATTTAGGCAATGTTTTTAGCATTTAGGGACCAAACAATAGAAATTGGGCAATTCTCTCAGTTTTTCGTGTGTGTTATAGTACATAAATTTTTTGGTGATATGAATTTTGGGAAGATTTTTGCAAAATCATTACAGGACCCTCCATAATGATCTGAGGTAACAATACGTATATCCTCACCATGATCATGTCACATTTTTAGCATTTAGGGGCCACACAATAGTAATTGGGCGAATTTTCTTAGTTTTTTGTGTGTGTTAGTACATGAATTTTTTTTTATCATATGAATTTCAAAAACATTTTTTACAAGAACTCTACAAGACCCCCCGTAATGACCTACAATATGTACAACCTCACCATGTTCCAACCCACGCTTTTAACATTTAGGGGCCACATAACAAGAGTTAGGTGATTTTCTAGTTTTTCGTGTGTTAGTACATGAATTTTTTGGTGATATGAATTTGGAAACATTTTTTTGCTAAAATATTACAAGACCCCCTATAATGACCTGAGATAAAAATATGTATAGCANTCAACATAGATAAATACATACATGAACAGCCCACAACAATTTACACAATAATCGTCCATCAAATTACACAAAATCAATACACCCACTTTAGGCCAAATTTAGAGAATTTGTAAAGGCATGGGTTCATGAAGATTTCTTTCCTAAAACCATCAATAATCATTAATAACAACATAAAACATCATTGGAAATCATTTAATGCAAGGACCCATGCTTAGAATTCGAAATAGGATTTTGGTGTATTTGAAAGACCTTGAAAACCTTTTGATTGGGCTCCTTGAAAGAAAGAATGATCAAGGATAAAGGATCCCCATACCTTAAAGATGAATTCCCCACGAAATGTGAAGAAGAAACACCAAGAAATCTTCAACCCTAGCTCCAACTCCTCTTCTTCCTCTCTTCTTCTCTTCTTCACTCAAGAACCCTAACTCTTATTCTTTTAAAAATGGAACAAAAATGATCCACAAACAGCCTAACACAACAATATAACCTCAAAAGAAAAGATTTGTGAAAAGACCGAAATGCCCTTAAATTTCCGGACGGACTCCCTGCCAACTGCCCAACTTTCAAAGGGCATAACTCGCTCATACGAACTCGGAATCGAGCAAACTCGGTGGCGTTGGAAAGATCGTTCCAAGGGCTTTCCAAACATAACTGGAACTACTCCTGGATCATCCTGATCTAGGAGTTATGACTGCTCAAAGTTGGCCAAAAACTCGCTGATTTCCACACTTGGCCGAATTTCCAAATTCTGAATTTTTTTTTCCAAAAATGACTACTTCCAATTTCAAGCTTCTTCTTATTCATTTTAAATTGTCGGAGTTACACAATTAAAACGAAATTACATATAAACCCCTCATAGAACCTCATTATAAAGTCAACACAAAGTCATAGGCTCTTGCTTAACCTATCATTTTTTTCCAAGTCGTTACAAATACGTATAGCATCACCATGATCCAAGCAAACTGTTTAGCATTAAGGGGCCACACAATAGGAATTATGCGATTTTCTCAGTTTTTGTGAGTGTTAATACATGATTTTTTTTTGGTGTACGGATCTTGGGAACATTATTTGCAAAAACTTTGCAGGACCCACTGTAATGACTTGAGGCAACAATACATATAGTCTCACCATGACCCCGACTAAGTTTTTAGCATTAGGGGGATCACATTATTCAATTTTCTCAGTGTTCCGTGTGTTAATACATGAATTTTTTTGGTGATATAGATTTCTGAAACATTTTATACAAAAAAAATTACAGGAACTAACGTAATGACCTGAGGCAACAATACGTATAGTTTCACCATGATCCAAGCCACTTTTTTGGCCACATAACAGAAATTAGGCCATGTTTTTTGGTGATATGAATTTCGGAAACTTTTTTTGCAAAATACATATACAAATTTGTACTTTTGTTTGATATTTTGTGAACTAGACCACTTAAAGCATTGCACTTCAATTATCCCTAATATCTATATGTCTCTAATGAGGGCGGGGCGAGGTGCATCGATATCCAATTTTGACGTAATCATTTAATTTGTGTCCGCATTTTAAAATTATTTCAACGTCAGACATATGATGAGTCAATATCTGAAGTTTTGGATGGCTAAAGTTTAGTCTTTTATGTCTTTACTTCAAGCATATGTATATGGTTAAGTTCAAACAAAATAATGAAATTAAACAAAAATAATTAAAAATCATCTTACGCTACGTAAATCAAAATTAATTGAGGCTTCATTAAATTATAAAACATTCAATAAAAAAGAAAAAGAAAAAAGATTATGTGTCGATATTGATATCCTTATATAAGGTCAATTAAGAGAGAATTAATTGACCCCCCTCCCCCCACACCACCACTTGATACACACAATAATAATAGATAGAATTATTATGAAAGCAAAAGCACCTCCCTATTTTTTTTCCCTTCTATTTTAAAAAAAAGGGAGATGTCCAAATTTATGTGTATCTAAAATTGCTTTAATTTTTCTCTATACAATTAAACTTCTTTATAATAGTAGTATTGTTTGTTTGAATATTGTTTAGCCGCTATAGACATGATGTTTTATAAAATATGCAATTGTATAACATAACATGATAACCAGTTACAAAAAATACTTGACCGTTATAATAAAATATTACTATATTCAATTATTATTATAAAGAGATTTAGTTGTTATATTTTTTTGGTTCATCTATAAACTTGTTGCTAACCTTGTATTATACATCGTAAAATAGATCGGGCTTAGAGTTTTTAAATTCTTCTAGATTTATCCATCAATTTTTTACTATGATTCAAAATTACCTTCAAGTTAAACCTCACTTTTCCCCCTTCTAAAATTGACCAAACAATCCATATATATTGGTGCTTACTGATTTTTTCAACCCAATATTGAACTATTTTTCCAATATGTTATAATTTATATTCTAAAAAATGTCCTTGTTGTAGTGTCCAAAATATTGGCTTATTGTTGTGCTATCATTTTTTTGTGGAAAACCTTAGTGTTAGACTAATTAAAAACCTTAGTGTTGACTAATTGAAAGTAGATCCATTCAATCGATGAACACTCATAAATTTAGTCATTTTAAATAAAAATAATAATATAACGAATTCGAGTAATCAATCGCTTTCTTTTTTTTCAATAGTGCAACACTAAAAAGTCTTTAGTATAGTGAAAGAGCACTCAATGAAAAATAAAAATCCAAGTGCAAGACTAAGACATTTGATGTTTATCTATTTTTCTCGGAAGACAAATAGGAAAGAAAAAAGAATTAAACAATCATATCATATTTGATATGATTTTTTAAAATTGTTTTAGTGAGATATTATTTTAAAAATATATTGTATAACATAATATAAAAAGGTGATATTAATAAGAACACATAATTGTTATAGTAAAATGTTATAATAAAGAATGACAATTATAGAAAAAATTGATTTGTAACGACTTTTAATCTTCCAATTCATCAAAATATCTAATTAAAAGTAGAATATATTTTTTTCTACTTTAAGTCAACTATGAAGTCTCCATTATAATATAATAATAGCTCTTCCCCACCTCTTAAATGTAGGCGTGGGGTGCGCAAGATCTATATATATATATATATCTTTGGAGGACTTTAATGTATTGACGGTATAAAAAATATAAAATATTTATATAATCAGATTATTTATAAAATAATAATGAATAGATTTCTATGATAAGTACTAATCAATTGTATCATAAAAATGATGCTCTCCAATAGAATCATATCAATACTATATATGAGTCAGTAATTTTTTATTTCGACCTTATATATGTATTAAAGAATCTAGTACTAATATAAATATCTTAGTGTCACATGTTAAATTACTTTAATAACATAAAAAAATCTTTACATTGTCGGTATATTTTTGAGTTTTAAGTTATATATATCGTTGGTATAAATAATTTTTTACACCATCACATCACCAAAGGATATCTACATCTACATATAAGCCTCTTGAAAGACAATATTCATAATCTATGTCGCTCGAACTCTCAAAAAATGTCAGTGCATTCATGTTAGAATCCTAGAAAACAAATTACCCTTTTTTTTTTTTTGGAGGATTCAACATTTTCAAAGTGTCCGAGCAACATTAGGCTATGACAATGTATACAACTTAAACTTGTTTTATTTCTTATATATGCATGTTGATACACACATATCTATGCATTGCCTCTTTCCAATACACAAAGCATATTCTATTTCACTTCAAACATAGCCTTTGAAACTATATACTAAAAATATTAAAGCCAACATGAAGAACCTAACCCTACAAGTCCTAACAGGAAGATGGTTCATGGTATTTGCCACTGTTCTAATCTTATCAGCCTCTGGTGCTACATACATATTTGGTATATACTCAACTGATATCAAAACTTCGCTCGGATACGATCAAACCACCCTTAATTTACTCAGTTTCTTCAAAGATTTAGGTGGAAATGTTGGTATCCTATCTGGTTTAATCAATGAAGTAACACCCCCTTGGGTTGTCCTTTCATTTGGTGCTGTCCTTAACTTTTTTGGTTACTTCATGATTTGGCTTTCAGTGACTAAAAAAATCCCAAAACCAAAAATTTGGCACATGTGTTTGTACATTTGTGTTGGTTCAAATTCTCAATCTTTTGCTAACACTGGTGCATTAGTTACTTGTGTTAAAAACTTCCCTGAGAGTCGTGGCGCGGTTCTTGGACTACTTAAGGGGTATGTTGGATTAAGTGGTGCAATGTTGACACAAATTTACCATGCCATATATGGTAATGACTCTAAGTCTCTTATTCTACTTATTGGTTGGCTTCCTCCTGTTGTTTCATTGGTTTTCTTGCGTATAATTCGCGTTATGAAGGTGGTTAGAGTTGAACATGAGATGAAAGTGTTTTATAAGTTTTTGTATACATCACTTGGACTAGCTGGATTTCTCATGTTGGTTATTATACTTCAAAAAAAGATGCATTTTAAGCAAATTGAATATGGTTTAAGCACTTCAATTGTTCTGTTTTTGCTCTGTTTACCACTTGTTGTTGTTGTTAAAGAAGAATTTGATTCATGGAAAATCAAGAAACAAGAATTGGAAAGTGTATCACAAGTGAAATTAGTCACTGAGGTGCCAAATTGTGACATATCTCAACTTCAAATGGTGACACAAAGTGATGCAAAAGATCAAGAATGTCGAAGTGAGATTCAAATTCAAGAACATGTTTCTTGTTGGAGGACAGTTTTTCGCGCACCAGATAGAGGTGAAGACTATACTATACTTCAGACTCTATTCAGTATTGACATGTTCATACTATTTTTCGCGACAATATGTGGCGTTGGAGGGACACTAACAGCAATAGACAACTTAGGACAGATAGGGACATCATTAGGCTATCCAAAAACAAGTATTAGTACATTTGTGTCATTAGTTAGTATATGGAATTACTTAGGTAGAGTTGTGTCTGGCTTCTTGTCTGAACATTTCTTGACCAAGTACAAATTTCCAAGGCCTCTTATGCTCACGATAACACTCGTGATCTCTTGTTTAGGCCATCTTTTAATCGCGTTCAACGTGTCTGGGGGCCTATATGTTGCATCTATAGTCATAGGATTTTGCTTTGGGGCACAATGGCCATTGTTATATGCCATAATATCAGAGTTATTTGGGTTGAAATATTACTCAACACTTTATAATTTTGGATCAGTAGCAAGTCCAATTGGTGCATATTTGCTAAATGTGAGAGTTGTTGGCTATTTATATGATAAAGAGGCTAATAGACAAATAATGGCTATGGGAAAAATAAGGAAAATTGGTGAAGATTTGGAGTGTAATGGAGATGAATGTTTCAAATTAGCCTTTTTAATTATTACTGGTGTGACAATTCTAGGGGCATTTGTGTCAATTATTTTGGTATTAAGAACTAGGAAGTTTTATAAGAATGATATTTACAAGAAATTTAGAGAGGAAGCAAAAGTGGCTGAAAAAGAAATGACTATGGCTGCAAATTATGGAGGGCTACTTAAGAAATAATAATAGTTCTGTTAAGGAATTATTATTAATTTGTAATGTAATGTAATATTAATGATTATATATGTAATTTGATATCTAATCATATCTCTAGTTTTCAAGTATCAAATTTTCTTCCACTTGTTAATTGCAATGTTTAACATTTCTTAGTGTAATTTTTTGTTTATATTATCAGTGTGTATTAGTTAAATATAATTAGTTTGAAGTTCGTTAGCAGTATATATGTGTGTGCGTAGTAGTGAAATAAAAAATTTTAGTAAGGAAAATCACTGTAAAGAAGTAGACACACGAAAAAATTCAATCTATATAGCATAATTTTTTTAGCGAAGGATGTAAATTGAAATTCCTTGGACAAGAGTGATTCCGACATTGTGTGTGTACGCGTGTTGGTGTGTTATTTCGTTGTAATCAATCACCTTTATCTATAATAAAAGATTTGAAATTTAAGTAGAAAAAAATAAATCAAATTTCTCTAATCAATCCGATTAAAAGTTCAAGTTCTTTGGAATGAAAGTATTTTAGATTAGTTACATGAGTATATTAAATTAAACTTCTAATAATATTTTTAACTCTTTATAGTAAGTCAATTGATGTGATAACCTCAAAATATAAAATAATAACCTGATATAAAAGTTTAAATTATATTGATAGTGTAAAGTGTAAACAAGTGTTAATCTTTAATTAAACTAGAACTCTTGATTATTTTGATGTATTTATTTTTACCTTTTATTTTTGGGTAACTGTGATTTGTTTGACTTAATTAAGGAGTATCTTAACTCTTAATTAATCTCTGTAAAACTAGTTGTTAGCCATGTTAATTGTCTCAAATATTTTAGTTGTTTAATTGGTACGAGGATAAATTGTTGTGTATTGAGGAGATCTAGATCTAGTTGTAATAATAGTAAAATGTTTTTGCATTGATATAAGGAAAAAATGCATACAAGTAGTTGAATTTTTTTATGATAATTTTACGGCTATCAATAAAAACGTAAAGTTAACAAAATATCACATCAGAATGTAAAAATAAAGTTAGAAATCATATCTGAATGTATCACTTTTTCTTTGTTGATTTACATGCTACATTTTTCATTTTATTTTTGTTTCCCAAAAAGAAAATTATATTTTAAATCTCAAATAATTTAACTTAAAAATTTCATCTACTTAAAATGTCATACAACAATATAGGCCCAAGAAGAGATTTAGGCCCAGCCCACTCTTCTAAATAAAGTTCAGCAAAGCCCAATATTGCTCTATTACGATTAGGGGTGTACAAAACCGAACATAAAACCAAACCAAACTGCAAATCGAGTCAACCCGAAAAAAAACCCGACTAGTGGTTTGGTTTGACTTGGTTTGGTTATGAAAAAAAAAAAAACCCGACTATATTTGGGTTGGTTTGGTTTTAACTAAAATAACCAACCCGACATTATATATATAATTTTAAAATTTTATTTTATACATAAAAATATTTACTTTGATATAATTTTAAATATTTCTTATACTTTTTCATAGTTTTTATCTTTTAATATATTATTTCAAGTTTGAAACTTAGAATTATGAATGGGCCAATAAAGGTTATAGTCCACATATGTTGGTAATTATAATAAGGAAAAATTACTTAAATACACAACATTTTCTTACCTATTCTCAATATTTCCCTACTCTTTTACTAAAATACAAAAATCTCTTATTTTCCCCCAATTCAACTTAACCGGATACTTTATTAGTTTAAGTATTCGCCCGTTATTAATTAAAGTATCCACGCTGCTATATTATGCATCCGCCTGTTAATTAAGTATCCGTGCTGCTAACAACTTAATAATTTAAGTATCCGCCCGTTATTAATTAAAGTATCCGCGCTGCTATATTAAGTACTCACACTGCTATATTATGTATCCGAAAAACACTAAAAAAAGGGATTTTTGGTAATTAATGAAAGAGTAGGGAAAAGAAGTAATTTCTTTCTTATACTATGTCATTTGCCTAATTTTTACTAATAATAAAGCTTAAATCAAAATCAATTCAACACTAAGAATGACAATAATATTGAANAGGTTCAAAATGTACAATAAAATACAATAATTAACAACTTAATATATTAAAGAGACATATAAAAAATGCTTAATATTTAAAATTCTGTGTGTGCCACATAAATTAGAACAAACAGAGTAATAAATATTTTTTTCAAAATTATGTTTAAAAAAAGTACTACAAATCACAATAGCTAAAAATTTAAAATATTTTTAAAATCATATAAAAATTTCAATAACCTCTCAAATTCCATAATATGACATAAATTAAAATTAAAAATATATATATATATATATATTGGGCCCCGTGCTAGCACGGGGTCCTATATCTAGTTTAACTTTAAAATTTCATCCTCTTAAAATGTCATACAACAAGCCCAAGAAGAGATTTAGACCCAGCCCACTCTTCTAAATGAAGTTCAGCAAAGCCCAATATGGCCCATTGGACCCCCCATTCTAGGGGCCCAATATTGCTCTATTAGGATGTAGGAGTCTTGGACATTTTGATAAGTCGGATCTATAAACTTATTTATCGGTCTACAAGGTGTGTCGTATAGGTAAACATTGTATATTTTTACGAGTTATGATGGATGAGTAGCATTTGGTATAATTCATCAATTAATCGTGTTAAATTGATTATAAGTTATAATGTATTCACAAAAAATGTTTATTGTTCAATATTTAAGACTTTATCTTTCACTTTATAAAAAAATATTCTTATTATCTACAAATAATATTCTCTACTTTTTAAAAGATTTTTTAAGCAAGACAAAAATTCAACACCATTCTTTTATGATATTCTATTTATACACTTTACTATGTTAAGAAGGCTATATGTTGTAAAAAAATTATATACAAAGGACTTTTAATTAATTCTAGTTTATCAAGAAAAATCAATCTATAAATATATATCATGCATTTATTTTAATAACATATACTATTATTTACAAGTGGCGTCTGAGACGTGGGTTGTGAGATAAAGAAACTGTTTTCGATATACTCTCGGCTGAAGTTAAAACATATGAATATCATGCATCTATTAATTTATCACAAATAATCCATGTCATAGTATATCCTTACTCAATATTTAATGAAATTATCTGAAAAAAGATATTTTTACGAAGCATAATAATTTACTACTTTTTAGGAAAAGAATTATTTTCATAAACTTTCTTTTTATAATAAGTTCTTACATTTGTTTAAAAAATCTATCCAAGCATATAAATTATAATATTGTAAAGTTTCTCAATTGAGGAAAAAAAAAGGTTTTTGGATTCAAATTTTGAAGTAGCCAAGGCAAAAGAAAACATACTATATTTTTACATTTTTTAAAATTTCTTTTTATTTTTTTCCAAATACGTATAAAATATTTAAAATATTTTATAACCTCAAAATATGCCAGCACATTCACACTCAAAAACTCAAAAAAAGCACAAATGTTCTCTTCTTCTTCATCATCCCTTTCTTCTCGGATCTCTCTGCAGGTACTTTTTTTTTTCACTTTCCCTGTTTGTTTTCTCATAAAAAAAAAAATCAAATCTTGCTCAATTTGTACTTTGAATATATGTTTCTTTATCAGCATTTTTACATGTATGGTTCATATTCACTTTTCTGCAGATGGGTTCTTGATATTTTGCTCCCTTCTGTCATGGATTGTTAAAAAAGTTTTGATTTTTGATATGGGATTTCAGATTCTTGTAGTTTATTAGATTCCTTGAATACCATTTTGAGGAATTTGTGAAAAAGATTGATTTTTTTATTGATTTGCTAGGGATTTGTTTTGATATAATTGTTCTTGTGAAAGAGGTTGTAGGAGATATAATGGTGAATTAGGAGAACGCCATTTGGTTATTTTTGTTTTGTAAGTGTTAATAGATTAAAAGTTATGTTTAAGATAATAAAAAGAGGGAAGAAAAGCTCCAAAGGGGATGCTGTGGAGCCTCCGATACCGAGTTCATTGCCTAATGCGCCTGTTGATCATGCTTCGCGAATAGCAACGTCTGCTGTGGCGTCACAGCATGTTACTTTGGCAAATGCCACACCAGATCCTAGTGTGGTTGAAGTTTTGCCCTTATTGAAGGAGGTTGCTCTTTCCGAACGTCATGTTTTGTTTATCCGGAAGCTCCAAATTTGCTGCGTGCAATTTGACTTCTCGGATACGGTGAAGTGTGCTAGACAAAAGGAGATCAAGAGACAAACACTCACAGAGCTTATTGATTTAGTTCAATCAGGTTCGTGTAAAATGAATGAAATAATGCAGGAAGAGTTGGTTAGGATGATATCTACCAACCTTTTCCGGTGCCTGCCTCCTGCTTCGCATGAGAATACTGGGTCGGAAGGTATTGAGGAAGAGGATGACATGTATCTGGATCCATCATGGCCTCATTTGCAACTAGTGTATGAGTTACTTTTAAGGTATGTGATGTCAACTGAGATGGATACCAAGGTTGCCAAGCGATATCTTGACCACTCATTTGTGCTGAAACTGCTCGACTTGTTTGATTCAGAGGATCCTAGAGAGCGGGAGTATTTGAAGACTATCCTTCACCGCATATATGGGAAATTCATGGTTCATAGGCCATTTATAAGGAACGGGATAAACAATGTATTCTACAGGTTTATATTTGAGACGGAGAGGCATAACGGTATCGGTGAATTGCTAGAGATTCTTGGAAGTGTAATAAATGGATTTGCTCTACCAATGAAAGAAGAGCACAAGTTGTTTCTTGTTCGGGCACTTATTCCACTCCACAAGCCTAAATGTGTTTCTGCATATCACCATCAGCTGTCCTACTGCATTACTCAGTTTGTTGAGAAAGATTACCGATTGGCAGATATCGTCATCAGGGGGCTACTAAAATATTGGCCAATTACTAATTGCGGAAAGGAGGTTCTCTTTCTCAATGAACTGGAAGAAGTTCTGGAAGGTACACAGCCTGCTGAATTTCAGCGCTGTTTGGTTCCCCTTTTCAAGCAACTTGGACGAAGCATCAATAGTCCCCATTTTCAGGTCTGTGAATTCTTACTATCCCTATTCTCAATATTTTTCCATCTCTTATGCATATTCATCATGTGTGAACTGATCATTGCGGATCTTCTTCTTTTTGTGTCTTCATTCTTGTTCTTTGCTCTAAGCTTTTGTAATTTGGTTGCTTGATTTATGCTCTAAAATTTAAGGTCAGTCTTGAAGATATAACCCCTACCCCACCCCCCAAAAAGGGTAATGTGGGAGGAAAGAAGCAAAGCCCACTAAGTAAAGTGGATATTAGTTGAAAGAAGTGAAACTCCACTATCACACCCAAGGGCATGGCCTAGTGGACAATGAAGTGGGCGAGAATCATGAGGTGGCAGATTAAAATCCCAATGGACACAAAAATCTTGGTGATTTTTTCCAATCTGCCTAAGTCTCAATGGGAAGAGTTACCTCGTTCCTGTGCTGGTCAGAGCTAATAGCTACCGCTGGAATTAGTCAAGGTGTGCGCAAGCTGACCCTGACACCACCGTCATAAAAAAGAAGTGAAACTTCGCCATCCTGTTTATCAGAGGAACTAGGTTTTAAGTATAAAATTCATGACTTGATTACTTGAGAAATATGATATTTTGTCTCTATCAGTAAAATTGTATCATTATTTTACGAAAACGAAAAGAAGAAGAAGTTTAGAAGTCCTATTTGGATATCCAAACTGAGGGAATGCAGTTTAGAGATTTCATATCATTTATCTAGATAGAAAACATGAGTCCAACAATATCGCATTTACTTACCAAGTGATCCTAATGATGATATTTGTGCATTTAGCCAATCAATATGATATAACTATATAATAGCTGATGCACTAATAGGTTACCATGTGGAATTATATGTTCCTAAAGATGATAAAACCATTAGAGCAAAGTGATACTTGAGGTACTTCCACCTATAAGGTAAAACTATCACATTTGACTATCAAAGATCCCATCTAATTATTTAAAACTTGATTTAAGATTAGTCAAATGTGTTGACGAATGGCACAATACTGAAACAAGCTGTAACCTTCTTTTTTTTTTTATAATCTTGAGAAAAGGATCATGACATTGAAGAATTATCAAAATTTTGTTCTGAATTGTAAGAAATAAAGGGAAACTGAATCCACATGTTCACTGCTTGAAGTAATTTACCTGATAGCGTTGAGCATCTCATTCTTATGTTCTTCATGTATGGAATACCGTTAGTAGCTTGGAAGTCCTCTGCTTTGAAGATGCATAATTTTCTTTTAGTTTCTGAAATCAAGCAATTATTGAACCAATTAATCTTAAATCTAATTTTGACTTATGGATGTTTTTAGTTTCTAGCATCATAACACATTCTCATTCATGCCCTAGTGCCCCTCAGCGCGCAACTTTGGGAAAAATTAATAGAAAATGAATATGGAATTTGTAGGTAGGCGAGTGCACTTTTACATGAGTATGCTTGATGTTGTTATCTGTGTCTTGATTAGGTAGTTAGTGTAACGAAAAATGTTCATATAAATGAGTTATCTCTTGCTGGCACAAGGATTAATTTGGTGCTTATTGATTGCATACGGCTTTCTTTACTCCCTTTGCTGGTTGGCTGGTAACTTCTAAAAACTTTGTAGCTTGACGGAATAGGATTTAGAAATATAATGCAAGGACAATTCAAAAGAAAAGATTCTAAAGTTATTGCACGTCAGCCTGCTAGTATGGAGCTTAATTTGCAATAACCGAAGTTTGGACAATGTGATAGGCACTATTTTTTGGAAAAAAACTAAGGGGGGCTATATTTCCAGTTAGACGACAGGGAAAATTTTGTTTTCTCTAAATCAAAAACTTTTTTGCTCTTCTTAAACACTGTGCCTCAGACTGGTGCTGGGCTTTCAATGCAGAAGGTTAAATTTGAAGTTTGAATGCTGATAATATTTTGATGCATGAGTTAATGTGCATCAAATATGAGATGACTTTTAGGAGATATCTTAACTAGTTGGCAAGGCAATTCATGCTTAAAGGGACTAAAATTTTGTGGCAGCCGACACGGTCTGGAATTGTAATTGAAGGCTCCAACTTGTCTTCTCTTCTAGTTTCTCAAATGCGATTTCTTTAACCTAAATTGATGATGAAAACTTCCGTCAAAGTTTTACCTATCCAATATTATTAAAAAAAACTACATCAATTGCTTTGCATCAACTAATGACTAGATGATTGAAGGTGAGAAGTCGACAATTTGACTGATTTTGTTTCCCTTTGAAGTAATGCGTAAAGAAGTTTTTCCTTGAAATATAACCTTTCAATCACGGTTCTTTTGGACTAATCACGTTCATAGCTACTATCACCATAATATAATAGAACCGTGATTTGCCATATGAGCCAGCAGTACTTTTACAGAACTTCAGTCTTTGAATAAACTGTGACATACTGCTCTTTCTAGGGTGTTATGATCTAAGGATACTTCCCTTTGTGGCACATTTCCTCAAAGGTTAAACATAGGATTTACTTTTAATATGTTATACTTGACACAGACAACAAAGCATTGTGGATAATCCAGGTGCTTCAATTTGAGAGGCTGAATAGTTTTATTGTGCAGTGTAGACATACCTATTCTTATGATGAAATAAGTAGAAGGATTGTACGTTTTACTCTTGACTTAATGGAGGTCGAGGATAAGGGTAGAAAGTTAGTACTTAGCCGCGTGTTGTCGGACTGCTTGTGGGAAAGGCAGGGGGCTAGCCTCCTCTCCACTTCTCCTTATCAGTAGTAATATTTAGTAATCACGTAGTTTCTTTTCTTCCGTGTGTTTATTACTATTTGTTGCTTTATTTGTTTTTTATCCTGTTACTATGTCGTCTTATTTGTTGACAACCCTGCTTCGAATTCTTCTCTTCTTTTGAGACGAGGCTCTATCTGAAACAACCTCCCTACCCTGCAAAGGTAGGGGTAATCTGTGTACATCCTACCCTCCTCAGACCCCACTTGTAGAATTGCACTAGGTATGTTGTTGTTCTTGTACTCCCGACTTATTGGGTTGGCCATGCTTAGTTAAGCTAGTTAAGCACTTCTATCTTCCGTTTGATTGTAAAGTTGACTAACATAAGATTTGATGGATATATGATGGTGAGACTTCACTTTTCTTAAGCAATTTCCTATATCCATATGTTGATGTTTGAGTGCTTTCACTTTTGAGCACTTAATGCACTGCGAGAAACTGAAATTCAAGCACTCAGCAGACGAGCAGTCTGTGCAACATTCTAGCAAGGGCTTAGAATAAGGGCAGATAGAGAAGGTCTAAGTTTATTAGGATATGTATCAGTTGCCGTTTTATGTCTTTTTTTGTCTTGCCTCCTTGGAGTGTCCATGCTTCTCAGGTTTCTATGGATGAATTAGATATCCTAAAATGAACCAGTTCACTAGTCAAAAGTTAGTCCCTTATTCACACTTTCTAAGAATTCTCAGTCCTGTCCATTGTATGTACGATGATTGAGTTGTTAAAACTTAAATGTGATACTGTAAAAAATGATTCAAATATGCCAAGCTTGATGAACAGGAACGCGTCATTACTGTTTCTGGTACATTTGTTGTTTCATGTTATCTACATGACAGCTATATGGAGGTTACAACAACAATATCCCAGTGTAATCCCACAAGTGGGGTGTGGGGAAGGTAGAGTGTACACATACCTTACTCCTACCTTGTAGAGATAGAGAGGTTGTTTCCAATAGACCCTCGGCTTAAAATAAAGCATATCCAAGCAGTTTGAAGAAGGGAATACAGAAATAAGAGCATTAACAACAACAAAATAATGTGAAATGAAGAGAATAATTTTGATGCATTTCTTGAATGCCTGGATGGCGATGTTATGCAGCGTTCTGTTATTGTAAAATTGAGATTCTAGCATGTAGAATATACTGCTGCTACTTACTCTGATTTTTAGGCCGTACTTCAGCATATTGATACTTCATCCAGTCATGAGTACTGCAACCATTTTCTTAGCTTGAGCTTATGGATAGTCAAACTACATACAGTGAATGCAGTGTGTGACATGTTATTCTGAAATGATATGCGAGTTCCTATTTCTTTTGTATTTTATGCCATGAAAACTAAGGTGATCGGGATCGTATTAGCTGACCATTTAACCACCCAACATATGCTCACATATGGCAGTTTTAGATGTAATAAAAATGGTAGGCTTAGACAGGGTACTTGCTGAAGACCATTGGGAGATGACCTATTATCTGAAAATAGTTGCTGTATTTGAAATGCATGATATCATTATTTATTTTGTATGGCGTCTCATATTGGTCTGTAATAGTCTGTTTCTCCAAATGTTTCTTGTGTCGTTTGATTCAGAAGGTTGCATGAAAATGAGATCATGATCCAAAGATTTTGTGCATGGCAGGTTGCTGAGCGAGCTCTGTTCTTATGGAACAATGAGCATATAGTAGACTTGATCGCTCAGAATCGACGTGCAATTTTGCCAATCATCTTTGAGCCATTAGAAAGGAATATGTATGGTCACTGGAATCAGGCAGTCCACGGGTTGACCTCTAATGTCCGGAGAATGTTCTTGGAGATGGATTCAGAACTTTTTGAGGAGTGTGAAAAGGAATACAATGAAAAGGCAGCTGGTGCCAGCGGCCTTGTGGAGCAGCGTGAGCGAGCTTGGAAAAAATTGGAAGAAGCTGCTTCAATGGTCGGGTAGAACGTGTTGCAACAGCATATCGAGTCCAGCTGAGCCCCGCACAAGCAGTACTCCTCTGTGTAGAACATCTCAAACTGCCTAATGATGGTTTTTGACTTTGCAAACTGAAGATGAATCGCTCCAAAGTTTTTTCCGTGCTTCCTGCTGCTTTTCCATAATTTGAGCGAGGCAGGCTGAAGGTATGGGCATTGTGTTATCTTTCCTTGACAGACATAGTGTGAAAGTTTTGTTTATTTTAGCTATTCTAAGACGATTATTCTTTATCATTTTAGGACTAACAAATAATCAAATTTCTGGTCTTG
The DNA here is from genome assembly GCF_019186545.1 of Solanum stenotomum. Classification (NCBI taxonomy): domain Eukaryota; kingdom Viridiplantae; phylum Streptophyta; class Magnoliopsida; order Solanales; family Solanaceae; genus Solanum; species Solanum stenotomum. The sequence continues at coordinate 58,651,737 of NC_064287.1, forward strand.
TGATCACCCCTACCCTCCCACTACCTTCCTCTAGGAAAAGGAAAATGGGATACAGAAATATATTCTTCCATCGTTTCTTTGTTGCCCGTATTTTTGTCTGAAATGTTTTTCAATAGTGATGATATGCTTGTTGATCGATTTTTTTCTCTTCTTCTGTTGCCCCAAGCAATTTATTTGTAGCAACTTCCTGAAAGTTCTTTATGGCAAGCAATATCTTCAAGGTTTCTACTTGTTCTCCGACCCCCGACCCCTATTCCAGCAACTCTGCCTCCCAAAAACAATTAAAGGAGAAAAGTAAATGTGTATGTATTGCTGTTGGGACTTGGGAAATAATGTTCAGTGTTGTCAAAGGAGCCTTGAAGCAAGGCGCAAAACATGTTGAGCGCTTCAATATCGTTATCAAGGGTCTAAGGCATATGTTTCCTTGCCAATGATCATAATTCTGAAGAGGCTACACTAAACAATTGATATTTCAATTTAATGCAAACACTTCATCGTTGAATTTTTTCAATTTCTTTGTCCTAGATTTGTTATTTATTCTTATAATTATTAGTCTAGGACTCCATATACATATTTATACTTTTTCTTTATTTGCACCTTTCTTTGTTAACCTCACACATTATTTGTGCTTTGCACTTAAAGCCCCAACGAACTTAAGAGTTTTTTGTGTTCTTCACCTTTCATAACACTCATAGCGTCTATATATAAGAATTATCGTTTCTTCACTTTTTTCTTGGTGGGGAAAGGGAAAGAGGGACTGGGAGTTGAAGAGAGAGAGGTTAAAGAGTGGAACTGTGAACAGGGTAGCGTTCCAACTATAGCACGATACGAGTTATTCATAACAATAACTGCTTAGAGTATCGGTTTCTGACTACACATGGAAACCTTTGAGATTTTCTTGGTTATGTTTGGCCTCATTTAGTTGAGAGAATCATGAACTATTAAGTATTAACAAACCATTTAGCTATCCAAGGAAAGATGTGATAGCACTAGAAAAGTTCTAAGCATTTTTAGCCCCAATAGTTGGCCTTTGATTTGATTGATCTTCGAGGAACTAATGTTGCAATGATCATAAGTTTGAGGTTTAAGCGTTTGGTAGACGTGTGAGTCTGCAAGGTGGTACTACTCCCTCCCGTCCAAAACTAAGTGTCGTTTTAGGAAACCAAGAAACCTTTGCTGCAACAAATATGATCTGTACAATTTCTAAAGGGTATAATCCCTCTTGATGTTACTATCAATTAACTATGTACAAGAAGTGGGAATCCTTGATACTGATACTGTTAAGTAGAAAATTTTCTTTTAGTACATTCTTTGTTATAATAATCATTCGTAGATTACTGTAGTATGAGTGATAATGGTAATGTTAATAGCCCAACATTGTTGGTGATTATATACAAAATTAGAAGAGAAAACAAGATGTTGGTGGTTGAACTTGAAGGTGATGATGTTGATGATCCTGCCGATGCAACGCTCCCAAATACCTTTTCTAAGAAACCGCCATCACCATCGTTAGACCTTGAAGGTCTAACACTGCTGCTCCGGTTGGCGGTAATGGTTGTTCTGGTTCTCCCACCAAATGACATGGCCACAGTGGTATCCCTGTTGTTTAACAGAAGACTTCTTTTACCATTTTATACTGGCATTTATCAAATGACTAGAGCTGATATCAGTCTATAGATGGCTTTGTTATGCTAGCAGGAGACTAGAATAAATTTGATTTTTTTTGCAAGGGGGAGAGGGTCTTGCTCCCCAAGGGCTAGTGGTGCACGGTATGAAACTCTGTAGATAATGGGGCCGACCCTCATTCTCCACTTAAATACCAGACTTTTATCAGCGGCAGGATTTGAACCCCTGACATGTGCCTAACCCACACATCATATGTTTGTCACGAGTTGGAACCTTGTTGTAGACAAGCTTGGTCTTTAAGTGGAGAAGGGTAGAGAGCCGGACTTATTATAAACCGATCGAGCACTATATGTCATAAACAACACCTTGTTTCATGTTCATTTTCTCCAACTAGGAGTTGGGAAATGAAAATGCTGAAATAGTTCGATTATTCATCGAGTTTCTAACCGTGTGACCACTAACCCTCGAAGATTTCTCAATTATAAAAAAGTGTTTGGTTGGGGGGGGGNGGGGGGGGGGGGGGGGGGTACCTGGGGACACCAATAACACCAGCATTCATGGTGAGTTGATCAATGAGAAATGCAGATTTAGGCTCCATGCTTGATGCCAAGGCATATTGGTTGCTAATTCCATCACCTGAAGGAACAAAATATGCTCCATTTACCATTTCATCCCCTTCTGTCCTCCAGTTCCACTCTGTCCAATCCCTCTCGTCCACGTCCACACGCTTCGTCACCTATGAGTACAAACTCGATTTTCAATGACCTTATCGTTCAAATTTAAAGAATTTTTTCTCACGTCAAGGAGATTCAACATGTAACATATAACTAGAAAAACTCATTTCCCCTCCCTCCATTTGCATAGTATAATTTTACAACAAAAGGATTTTTAATTGAACTTCAATCCCTTCAAAACTTTTCATCTGCCCAAGTCTTGATGAGCAAAATTATATGATACGATAGACTAGTCAAGGCACATTCAACTCAAGCTGGTTCAGACACGACGATTATCTATGAGAATTACCTCTTTGGCATTTGGATCTGTTGGTGCAGTAAAACGATTGCCTTGGCTATTAATTGTGGGATTAGCACTTCCACCAATTGCATACATTTGCCATTCTGTAAAATCATTGTTTACTACATGTATATATCCTCTTCTACACCTTGGCATTCTTTGTACTAATCCTTCTCCAAAATGATTAAATGCTATTGTCACCTAATAAATTCACAAATCAAACATGTTACTCGAACTCTTCAAAACTGTTGATAGGTGTGTATCAACTCTTTACGAATAAAAAATCTAACCTGCATACCAACATCGGCTACGTATCGATCGTCGTGTCCCAAAAGCATAACTTTGTCATGGTGAGTGAAATAACTATTAGATATAGTAATAGCAGTTGATCCCATGATAGCATCAATTAAGCCATCAGTACAATGAGACAAAGCACAATGATCAATCCAAATATTTCTTGAACTATAAATTGATATTCCATCACCATCAGACATTCCTCTCCATCCAACTTGTGTTGTACTTTGTCTTATGTTACTATTACCTGATGGTACACAATTGTATATATGTATATTATGTATAATCACATTTGTAACATATTGTAACGTTATACATCCACCACCCGTGACGTGGACGTTCGCGCCACGTCCGTCTATGGTCTTGTAATTGTTGATCATAAGCTCGTGTTTGAGCTTTATGATCATGTCTCCGGCAAAGGTGATCCAGAGGGGCTCCTCCTGGATCACCGCGTGCCGGAGGGTTCCAGGGGTAGGATTCACGGTGTCAAAGTCGGAGGGATCGCTAACCAAGTAGTACCGGCCACCTTTCCCTCCGACTGCACCGTGACCAAACCCAATGGCGCAATCTGCGAGCTGCTGGCGGTTGTTGACCCAATTCGGGTCGCACCTCCAGCAGTCGTCGATCGGATTGCCCGTTAGACATTGGTAATTTATTACTGTTGTATCAAATATTTGCCTTCTTGATATGGATTCATTGATCCTCCTGTACAAATATGGAAAAATATATATAAGATATAGTACTATGGACTCGATAGAACTCAATAACTTAGGTTCAAATCCTTTATTTTGTGTTATTACCTATAAATAATCTATTCGGAAACTAGTAAGCAAAAAAGAATCATATTTCAGAACTCATAAACTAAAAATTTCGATTCCGCCTCTATTACTCTATGTAGAAATGAGCAAAACCAAGATTGCTTTTTTTTCCCCCTTAATGTAATGTGCATAAACAGAGATACCCAGTTGATAAAATGCAGAAATAAAATCAAAACTTAGTTGAAACAAAATGCAAAAATGAGCTAAACCAAGATTGATTTTTTTTTATTTTTAGAGTTAACGGTTAAAAACACATCCAAAGTATTTCGATTTTTCGAGTTTTTTACATGAACTATCATGTTAGTGTATGCCAATTATCCGTTTGCCCTTTTCCTACCTGAAATATCTTTCACCAATCTTTCAAGTAGAAAAAAGAGAACAACTGATAATTGAGATATGTTTTGATAAATAATCGTGATAGTTCAAGTAAAAAACTCATAACCTGAATGATCATTCAGGTATGAAACTCGAAAAACAAAATCCAATTGAGAAAGATCAAGAATGATAAATTATTTTGAGGTAATTTCACCTGTTTACTTGTTGAACAATAGATTCAGGAAAAGGATGTTGATGAGGAAGTGTAAGATTATTGAAAGTAGCTATAATTAGTGAAGAAAATGACAAGATTAAGAAGAATGAAAGAGAGAGAATGAAAGTATTAGAAAACATTGTTGAATAATTGATGAAGTTGTATTCTTGAAATTTTGTACTACTAATGATTCCTTCTTGTTGAATTCTCTCTTAGGAAACTTGAGAAAATTGTAATGTCTATTATATACTATATAATAGATGTAATAAAGTTGACAAATTATTAATTTTAAAAAAAAAATGTTTTGTACTAGGGGTCTTGGATTTAATAGGGGTATATTTTTTGCTAGTATATTTGATGAAGAAGAAAGAAATTTTGGAATGGTGGCTGTGATGTTGATAATAGCCCCCCAAAAAAATATTCCCATTGAAAAGGATTTTGTGGCTAGAAAAGGAAGTTTGAAAAGGAATAGAAGATAGAGACTCTGGATGGTTTGGTACGTGAGATAAAGAATAATAATTTCAGAATAAAATTTAAGGTTAATTTTATTTTATGTTTGGGTTGAGGTATTAATTGATTTCAAGATTATTTAATTTGTTTGTAGTAAAATGGTGGGATTACTATTCATACATAAGGTGGGATCGATAAAATAATCATCTTGAATTATCCTAAAACATGAGATATTCTTATTTATTTCGTTTCGCATATCAAATGACTCTGGTTTTTTTTCGTTTTTAAATGTTTGCGTTAAAGATCACAAACATATTTTAAGTATTCTGATTTTTTGAGTTTCATACTTGAATTATCAAATGTGTGAGTTTTGTTTTAAAACTATTTATTAAAACACACATCAATATCAGTTGTTCCTATCTGAAATATTACCATTGTTCAAATGCAGAAAAAGAACTATTGATAGTTGAGGACGAGGTGTGTTCTAATAAATACTTAATGATAGTTTAGATAGAAAAACTCGCATATATCTGATAGTTTAGGTATAAAATGTGAAAAATAAAAATATTTTAGATATTTTTTTTATTTTTGCTCTCATTTGCAAATTGCAGCTTTCCTCAGTCTCTTACATTCCTTTTCTTGCATCTTAATTATTCTAGGAGTAATTAATTTCATAAAGAAAAGTTTAGATTTTTATCCAAGAAAGCGGCTAATACAAAATGTACAAACATCTCCTTGCTTATTTTATTCCCTTTATCCATTAGTATACGAGAAAAAACAGAGTTTTGGAATAACGATAAAGTTATATACAAGTCGTAAATTCAGCTACTGAATCAATTTATATTTACAATTGTATCAAGATAGACCGTCTATATCACACATGTTTGGGTGCAATTGTTCCTTTAACCTTACGTGTGAACGTGAGACACTTTTTATGCATTTTGTATCCATCAAATTTCGCGTCTCCTTATTTAGGACTAGTAAAGGAAGATACAGGTTTTTCTGTTCCAAGATTTGAATATGAGACTTAGGATCAAGCGTAACAAAATTTTATCCGTCTCACCACACTACTCGATGATTCGAGTTTTGTGGATGTATTAATTAGTTGTTAAAGGTTGAAAAGGTGCTTTTGGCTCTACTTTTGGAGTTGAGATTCTTTGCTGAAATAGAGAAAAATTATGGAGGTTAACATCTCTGAATCTGGACAAGAACCTTTTCACAAAATGTCTAAAAGGGTGGGCAATTAGTTAAAATTATATTTCATGAAAAATTAACTCTATGTAATACATTGACTAATTTTTTACATTATCATATCATTTAAAAAATAATTGCATAGTTCAAGGTCTCGATAATAACATAAATTATGATGGGATGGTTTGAATCCCTCCAATACTCTTAATCAGAGATATTGGGTTCGAGATCTGAGAATGACAAAAAATCATGTTGGAAGCGCTGATCCAAAAATGGACCATATAATGTGAATTCAAATTAACCGAGTTTCAATATGAATACGAAGCCGAAAAAACAAAAGAAAAAAAGGTCTACAATTTTGAGATACCCAACTTTGTTCTTTTTTTGTGGAAGAAATTGGGGTGAAGGACTACAAGCCAGATACCCAATTGAAAGCTTAAAATATGCTTCGAATAACATCAGAATAATATATTTATTAGATGCCATAAAGTTCTTTTTTTAATAACAAAATAATTGTAGCATCACTTCTTCACTACTTACAAAATCATTGATAAATCATATATCTTCATATTCAAATGTGAAAATAATAAATTTCATTTTGAATAAGAATAAGAGGTGATAGGTTGCCCGTAAAATTAAAACATGTATTTGACTTTTTTTGTGTATAACTTTAAGGAGCAACTTATGTATTTTCTCTTTAGAATGTACTACAAAGGAAACAACATAAAAAGTTGGCACAATGCACAAGCAAATATTTAAATTTGATTTTAGCTGATAAGTAAGCAGAGAGTGCATATTTAGATGTATACTTTAACGTCATTTCAACTGAAAACTAAACACTTTAATTTTCCTCACTATGTCTCGTGGATATATAATGTTGATGTGAAATATAAATTTTAGAAATGTCTAGATGATTATTTTTGTCAGTTGGAGTAACTATCACAATGAAAATGACTAAAGGTATTATTATACCTAGCCAAAAAATTATTTCTGAAAGATCCTCGATAAACTTAATTTATTATAAAGTTATATATATTCTATCTCGTCATGTTACTTGTGCTTTTTTGGAAGCCCCATGATCACTTTCTATATAAACCACTTTTTAGTAGTTTCTCAAGTCAAAAGAATGCAACAAAGATGAGTAGGATAATATGGATCCTTGTCATCAAGTATAGTTTACAAGACAAACACACATGTAGCCTTGTTACTACATACCTAAATAGTAAAAAAGCAAACTTTTCCTATATTGTAAGCATTACAATTGATCTCATTATAAAATAAAATAAAAATCTTAATTAGTTATAGAATTCATCGTTAATCTATCATTAAATAGTCCGTGTAGCTAATAAGATATTTCTATAATCCGTCACTAGTAAATAATAGTAGCAACAATTATGTGTTGTTTAGCGATATAAATTGTTTGTCGATAATTTGTATATTTTGGTAGTGTGAAATATAAATATTATTTATACGGTTGCGCTAAAGAAATATGTGTATCAAAAATCATATTTCTTTCATAATTAAAGAATATTTCAAGTAGACGTACGCATTGTTTCATATTTGAATTTTACTTACATACATTTCACGTTTTTGAATCAGATCCTATCAAATATTTCACATTTTCTAGTTCTTTTTTTCCTTTGCTTTTCTTGTAAGAAAATCTATCTTTTTCTTCATATTTTTTTCTTTTTGAAGAAGATACATAGTATGTTAAATTTTTGCCATATGATATGACTAGGAATATGTTATTTATGATAAGATATGAGTGGCAAATCTACGTGTAATTTTGTCCAATTAAACAAGTTATGCTTTAATTTTATGATGCATTACCTTGAGACCCATAAATATCAAAACATATATTTAAAAAAAACGCCTAAAGTTGTCTTTTAAAAAGTGTCCAACTTGGACTTTGCTTTAATTTCTCTTTGAATCAAAGTATCAATTTTTATTCTCTAACAATACATATCTATCGTGGAATTAACAAAAAGAAAAAAAAGTGGACTTTCGATGATATATTTGTCGGATTACGTCAGTCTAAAGATTCTCATCCTTCAGAAGGTAGAAATAAAGCTACATATTTATCATCCTCTTCAAATTGATCCACTTGTTATATAAACGATTTAAAAAAATATATATATGATACTATTGAAGATATTTATCATCCTCTTCAGATTAATTCCATATGTATGATTTTCTCAAAAAGGACTAACAAATTTAGAGTATACTTATTGTGTATTATATGTATAAAAACTTCTTTTCTTATCAATTTTCAATATGAAATTTTGTTTGCACATTTTATATATTTTTCCTTGCTACTTGTTTCTTAGCTTTGGTTGAAACATCGAATTACACTCCTTGTAATCTCTATACTCGTCCTTAAGAATCATCAACTCTCGTATGCTAATTTGTTGAGCTTACACCAACAAAACAACGCTCTTTAATATAATATGATATTGTTCACGTCTTTTAAGAAACAATATTTTAAAAATTATACTTACCCATATGCTACATTCAATACTTAAAATATAAAAACAGAGAAAAGGAAAAAGAAAAAAGAAATTTTGATAGCTGACAAAGCCCAAAACTACCATGCAAGGCCTTGATTTGGGCCAAACTATGCTTAAAGCAAAAGAGCCCATGTAATTTTCTCCATCATGATTTATGAACCCAAGAAGAAAGTAAAAGAAATGTAGAATGTATCATGAAATCAATCTAATATATATATATATCAAGTTTTTTTGACGAAGTCGTGTCACGTGACACCCCTTAAGCATTATTAGATCTGCCCTTGGATAAAATTTGTGTACACTCTATCCCCTCAGACTCCGCTCGTAGGATTTCATTGGTATATTGTTGTTTTGTTGTGAGTATGGGTTTTTACTGGCAATTTGGCTTGTCATTCTCTTGAATTATGTCGAGGTTAAAGGCCTATAGCTGAAGTTGTAGATTTTATGAAGCCTACATGATTTGCTTGTAAGTTTTATCATGTTATATCATGAGTGAACACACAAGAAATAAAGGACTAACGGCCTTGATGGTCAAAACTTACCCGCATTTGGTGTTTACATCATCAATCAATAGATGCACAAGTTATAATGTGTTTGTACATAGACTTCTTTCACTATATCACTTTTTTTGCTAAATCACTTAACGAGCCCTAGGAATGAAGTTGTCGTTGATAGGGAGTATTTAACGCATGAAGTGGAATTTTTTGGTGCGAATTTGAATTATTAGGTCACAAAGCAAGTACTGAATATTGAGTGAAAAACAAAAATAAAACGCTCCGTTTCAAGCTATTATTATCAAAGGTTGTAATGGAGTGATAAGTATTCATTCATCTTTAACGAGGGTCTCAAGAATTAATGCAGTCACCTTCGGTAGGATTTCTCATTGCAAATCTCAATTAATCAGACCCCGAAATAGATATCGGACACCAAGTTATAAATGAAAATTGATTATTTCAAGATATCACCTTAGATTGTGGTAGAAATAATAAGTATTTCTCCATATTTAATCATAGGTCTTGGGTTTAAGTCTTGTGAATGAAGTCATCTTTCGTAAGGAGCGATTTAACCCTCAAAGTCGGATTTCTCGATACAAATCTAGACTAATCGAGTCTCAAAGCAGGTACTAAACACTGAGTGAGAAACCAAAATAAGAAAAGGAAAACAATATGTTTCAATGTATTGATATGATTCCAAAACAATGAATAATATAAAAAGATTATGTTTTGTATCAAATCTTTAGTGTTGAAGAAGTGGCTTATAACATGAACTTAATTCCTTTGCTTGTCATAAAGCACTTCCTTACGTGCAATACACAAACTTCCCTTTTGACTTATATCTCTTTATTCTTCTCACAAAATAATAATATTCTTGATTACTAACAAATTAAATTGCCACTAATTAGAAAATGCATGAACTATATATTATCTGTCTTTTAAGATTTTTATTCATCCTCCGGAAAGATACTTACTAGTCATATATATATCTCTTTTAAACGTCTCACTTAGTTAATACTCCATTAGATAGAACACTACCTATCCTAACCTCCCGATAGGTAAATCAACCCTTCGCCGCCAACAAAAAAATATTGAAAATAAATTTAGAAAAAATAAATGCTTTTTTTTTATTTAAGAAAATGCTTCTCTACTTAGTTTGTAATGATTAATTATTTTTAGAAAATTCATACTGATTCAACTTAATTACTAGCTAGACTAGTTAAGATTGATTAGTGGAATTAATTAACTATTAGAAACTACTAGTACATGCATCCTAATTAATTAAAATATTAACTTTTTTTCCTCAATATGATCCATACAGATGTCCTCCATCCAAATAAACAATAACAAAATAATTAATACATGATCCATATTTAATTGACTAATCACATTACTACTAGCTGTAAGCTGATAATGAATATATGACAATTTATATCTCGATATTAACTTCTCTTATCTTGTAATATAATTATTAATATATATGTCAAATATAAAGTAATAATACTATAGTACTATTTAACTTTATATAAAGTTCATGTTCAGTCAAATACGATCAGATCATTCGATCAATGTGTATTGTATTACAACGCGTTCTCTCATGTCTACCACTCATTTTTAATTTCTTTCTCCAAAAGTATTGGAATTAGGAGGTTACTTTCAGTTAGTATCATTCTAATTCAGTAATTATATTAATGGTGTTTAATTTTCTCTCTTTTCTTTTGACTTCTAAAAACCTACATTTCACTATTTTTGGTGTATATTATAAAGTGTGTATATATATATACATATTCTTAACCCTATACTCTCCATCCTCATCGCTTTCTCTATTTTCTTTCGTTCTCTCTTTTGTTTTTACATGCATTCAATCCCCCCGCCCTTTTAATCTTTCATTTTTTTAGGGGGGAGGAATCGTTGTTGTTATTATTATTATTATTGTTATTGTTTTGGTCAATTTCATGTTTTTAATACGTTCGCGTTGAATAAAAGAGAGATGGAGGCTCCTCAAGAGGAAGTGATGGGTGGAGTCTCTAAGGGCAAACGCACTAAACGTGTTAGGCCTCAATCTCTAATCACTTTCATGGCCATCAATAATGCACATTCATCATCAACCGGTGACGCGAACGTCAATGGCACAGTTAACGGAGAAGAAGTCAACGACAACAACAATAATCATGTTTCTAGTCCACCTCCTACCACTTCGGACGAAAACTTCTCTGATGATGATGATGTCCCCACGGAGGAAGAAGAAGAAACCGCCAAGTGTCTCATCCTCTTGTCCCAAGGTGGTAATCATCATCATCATAATCATCATCGTCGTCAAACCCCACCTAAAAAGTTCTTTGATCTTTTCAATGATGACATGGGGTTGTACCAAACAAAATTCAATAGCAAGAGGTATGTGGAGACAACCGACCTAGGGAATGGTGCCAAGGCCGGTACATACGTGTACGAATGCAAGACATGTAACAGGACATTCTCATCATTTCAAGCACTAGGTGGACACAGAGCAAGTCATAAAAAACCTAAGCCATTGACAATCGAACCGAAAAAACATCCATTTTTCTACTTTTCAGACCAAGACGAACCCTCACCACCAACAACAACAACAAATTACAAATACAACAACAAATTGTCACCAACATTATCTCCTCTTTCATCCCAATTCAACAATATCAATATGGAAAGTACTCCAAATTACAACAAATCACCATCTCCAAGAATCCATACATGTTCATATTGTGGTGCTGAATTTACCTCAGGACAAGCATTAGGTGGTCACATGAGAAGACATAGAGGGGGTGCTAATACTAACAATACAATTTTGTGTTTAAGCCCTTTAAGTATTGATCAAGAATATGCTAATTATAATTTGAAGAAACCAAGAAATGGATTATCATTAGATCTTAATCTTCCAGCACCACAAGATTATCAAAATCAATCAAGAAATCTTCAACATCCACCAAAATATCCTCAAGAACAAGCACAAAAGCAAGAACAAGAACAACAACAAACAACACTTGTTTTATCCACCACCCCACAACTTATTGATTGTCATTATTGACACATATTCAGAGACGGATTCAGAGTTTAGAGTTTACGGGTTGCGTATACAATGGTTCATTTATTTTTTCCTTTTCTCTATGAACCCCAAAAATTAAATTGGTTTATACTCAAACAATCGTGATTTTACATGGATATTGTCTAAAGGTAAAAGAGAGTCACCACCATTCTTTCATCTCTTATTGTTAAAATTTCTTTAAATATATTCCTCATGAATTTCATACATTGCTAATTAAAGTTGTCAGTATTAAAGTTTAATGTAGTTATAGTGTATGATATTAGTGATAGCTAGCTAGCTTTATTGATGTCTCATATTAAAGTACAAAAAATTGAAAAAAAAAAGTATTATGGATTTAAGTTATATATACTGAGAATGTAAAGATTGTGTACTATCAGAATAGTTTGACTAGTGCCTTTTACACGGTATGCAATCATGACATAGTCAGTCACAACTCATGCAGTCGACCCCAACTTGTTTAGAATCGAGACTATATACTTGTTCTTGTGGTTGTAACTCTTTTAACCTATTTTTTTTCATCTCTATTTGTCACTCTTTTAGTAACAATGAGCAAAAGAATAAAGGCTACCAAATTTAACAATGTTTAATCCTCAAGATCTTAATTTTAAATGTAAATGTTACTTAAGATACAATAATAGTAGAAATTAACATCAAGAATCTTCATGTAATCAATAGTAACTCATTTCACCATCCTTCTTGTGGAGCTGGAGCTGGACTTGGAACAGGTGAAATAGAACTTTCAAACATCCCTATAAGAACAAGAGAAGAAATTAACTTAAATAGTCGTCCATCCAGACAAAAACATAGCCAACAGATGTATAATATATGTATAATTAGCGTATAATTTATGTATATTAGCTAACGGATGTAAATATTTTTGGCTGAGCAGCCTAATGTGTAACTTTCACATGACTAAGTATAAGGATTTGATGGCACTAACCACATAAAAGAAGATTTTGAGGTGGTTTTCTCTCCTTAGCAGGATTAGGATTATCATCGAAAACTCGTATGAATAATTGTTGTCCTAAGTACCAATTCTTCAAGTGTTGTGATCTCAAGTTCCACATTCCAGGATTGTCAAGAAAAACATACACTGCTGTCCATCTTCCAGGGTAAACTTGAACAGTTGAACGAACAACAGGATCGAAGATGTTGTATGTTTCACGTGCTACTGGTGTCCAATCTCCATTCCCAAATCTGAAAAAAGAAATGTTATGAAGCTCTAGTAAATCAATCACTCATATGTCCATTTCGTTCTGTCTAGCAAAGACGGGGTATTGTATGTAGCTCATGTGCCTTCAGTGTTAAACATGCCTTAATTTGGATATAATGTATGTGAAGAATGGAAAAGTGAAGTGTAGTCAGTTGAACATCCTTCGTTGGAAAATTAAACGTATATAGCTCAAAATTACATTTTTTTATACATATATATGAAACGATGAACACCCTTAGTGAAATTCTTGGTTTAGTTACTGGAAGATAAGTCTTACCCCACAACATAGAACCCGAAACCATCCAAATGCCAAGAATCCATAACATCGAGATCGTTTTTGAAGACGATTTCTAGCCACCCTTTGTGAATTCCAGAGACAACAGAGACTCCATAAGAAGCAGAATCATGTACAGAGCGAGTAGGAAATTGATCTAGTTGGTAGACACCAGATCCATTCACGAACATGTCAGCGAGTTTCAATGGTGTATCGGGTGTGAAATAGGACACGTTGTTAACTACATATCGCGGCCAACCATTAATTTCACCCTTCGATCCATGAAGAATAAATGTTTGAGCCAACGTCACGTTTGACACATTAAATGTTCCTTGTGGATTAGGCCTTGCAGCTCCTGTTGTCATGTTCCACCTAATAAAACACATCAACAACAACAACTACGTCTCAATTTCATACTACTTGGGGTCGACTATAACGTTAAAAAAGTAATGCTTACGTGATAGACTTGGCTTGATTGACTGAAAACGCGATATCAAATGGCTCGGGACCATCAGGAACAGGACCACTAACTGTTGTTAAAGAATTTGCATAGTGCAGTATCCCTATTCCTTCAAGAGTTTCATCACTTTTGAACATTTTGGGAGTTGCCACAATGTAATAATCAGCTTCATTTTGATCAGCAATAACGAGAACAGAATACGATTGGCCAACGTGCACGTCTAGAGAGTCAAGTGTTATCTGATTTGTATAAGAACCTTCTGTCTCAACCAAAACCATTTTGTGGTTTTGAATTCTGAAGTTAAAACTCATGACAGTTCCAACGTTCGATATCCTGAATCTGTAAGTCATTCCTATATATGAAAAATATGATAGTAAATAATCATATAAAGTGAAGAAGAATCAAATTCAAGAAGAAAAACTGTTCTGTTTTACCTTTTGTTACAGTAAAAGACTTGTGCCTTTTCGAACTTGAGAGTTCATCGTAAGGTCTTTTACCATTCATCAAGATTGCATCAGGGATATCAAAGAACTGATTCGATTGCTTGTCTTGTATAGAGGACCTAAGAGACTGCTTATTACAAGGTGCACGAGCAAAAAAAAACGTTAAAGATATAATTAAGTCAATAAAAGTATATGCGTTTAGATGAAATGGTTATATAATTCAACATAGTATCAGAGCAGATGGTCACATGAGGGGTCATGTTTCTTTCTCTAACAACTTGATCTTTTAGATGAGATAGTCGTGTTATTCAACATACGAACTATAGTGTTCATCACATTGTAATCGGTACGGAACCAGTCACCAGTCAGAAGAACAAACTCTGCTTCTGGTTTAGGAAATGAGACAGCTAGGACGTAAACGTGTATCATTTCTAACAATTTAAGCGTTTAAATGAGATTGGTGATATAATACTACATGGTATTAGAGCAGATGGTCACGTGAGGGGGCGTGTCTATGATGTAATAAAGTAAATAACATGCAGTATCTGTAACAGCTTAAACTTTTTGATGAGATGGTCACGCAATTCAATATAGAGATTTAAAGTCTTGATCACCTTGTAATCAGTACGGAACCAGTCGCCAATCAGAAGATCAAACTCGTCTTCTGGTTTAGGAAACGGGACAGCTATAACATTGCGATTATTGACACGTATCGGACCATATCCTCCAGCAACCTTGTGAAAGTTTATTGAAGGAAAGTAAGTGAATGTGCCTATTTGATCTTTAACCTGAAACACATATGTCCAATTTTTTCCAGCTTCAATTGCACAATTTGTGCCAGAAACTCCATCTTGCCATGAATTTAACCTCTGTTGAATTCCATTCCTTCAGCAAAAGAAAAAAAAATCACAATATACGATCAGACCTCTCTATAACAGTCATCATTTATAACAACATTCCGCAAGAAAAGACCATGTTTATATTGAAACCAAAATTTTTCATGTTATGTTATATTAATATGTTCTCTATAACAACATTTCGTTATAGCCCCAAACAAATGACGTCCTTATTGAGAAGATTGATTGTACCATATACGATTAGATCTCTCTGTATAACAATCCTCCTGTATAACAATATTTCATTATAACATGCAAAATTCTCTTTAGAACCGTTTTTTTTTTCATGTTATGTTATATAATATTTCGCTATAGCAGTCAAAAGTTATCCAAACAAATAACGTCGTTATTGAGAAGATTGATTATACCATGTTATGAGCAAGGATTCATCCATATTGTTGAAGACATTCACAATCACAACATCATTAGTTGTGGCATTGATCAATGGTCCAGGAAACATCTCATTGATAGTGATCACCTGTTCACATAACATAACTTCTTATTCAAATTTGTTCAATCAATCGACTAAAGGAACGATAAATAAACACACGATCACTACACCCTTTGTCCAAATTTATACGACACTGTTTGACTAATCCAGGAGGAAGACTTTAGAAAACTTGTTGTCTAAAAAATTAAACGAGCTCTTTAGGCCGACAGACTAAAAATGAAAACATGCCACGAATATCAAGAAAATGGGATCAAGAAAACACTTACAGACTGATGAGATGTTAGAGGATTAATAGTTGTGTCAATGGAAACAATCCATTCATGATAAATGTCTATGCAATTTACTCCATTAAGAAGAACAACAAATGATATAGCAAAAACAAACAACCCCTTAAGAAATGCCATCATATTAAAGAAAAAAAACTAGTTTTCTTTTTTTATGAAGGTGATAAAAAAAAAGAGCAATATTACAATGTGTTTATAACAAATGAGAATGAAAATGATGGAGTTTACTAAGAAAATTGAGATGAAAATTAGGCCAATTAGACAAAAGAATTAAGACAAATAAATTGATTATGGAATAATGGAATGCCGGCAAAAACAAAAACAAAAAACTTAATAAGTTGTGCATTTGCCATATTGCATAAAATTTGAGAAGCAAGAAAAGCATATTAGGTAATTTCTCAAACGAACGATCAGTCAACTAACATCGATTAATTTTGTGTTGTAACAGAAAAATTACTCAATTAATAATATTTATATCAAAAGATTCATTCAAATTTATTTTGTAACAAAAAAGTCCTTTTAACATAATTATATCAAAAAATCATTCAACATTGCTTTGTAACAGAAAACTCACTTAACTAATGGTAATTATATCACAAAGTTACCCAATTTTGATTAGTAACAAATAAACCAACCAACCATCGGAATTATTTTTTTAAAATAGAAAAGTAAATATAACATGAATATAGCAATCAATGATCCACACGTCAAATAACAAAGAACATGCATTCCATATCCCAGTATAACGTCTATTGCACCAATATCATATGCTAAGTGCATGAAATAGACAAAGAGATAAAAGAACCCCGTGATTGCAAGCACTAGACATAGAGGACCAAATTTGAATTTTTATTCTATATATATATATAAAATTTGATTTTTTTCGATTTTTATTTCTCTAAATCCAAAACTAAATTGAAAACCAGACAAAGTGAATTATTAATTCAAAACTAAAAAATCAATCCAAATTGAAATACAGTTTAATTTGGTTTGATTTTTTGGTTTAATCCGAATAGTGCACACCCATAGGCGAGACAATCCTCATAGAATATCACTCCTGGGATATGGTTCTTTGATTTTCACGAGAAAAGCTATTTTCTAACTTTTAAGGAACTTATTTTCTTCCTAGATAAATATTTAATGAGAAAAAAAGATACATTTTTAAAAACTTAAAGAACTAAAACTATTCAAAAATATATTTAATGGACTATTTTAATTTTTAAACATGTCCCGAATATTGAACATTTTTGTAATTTTATATTCCATGAAGTTTGAACCTATACTCATAAACTATATAATACACTCCAAATAAAATATTATATTGAATAAAAAAAAAGTCCAAAACGGTTTAACAGTTATTATTATTATATTATCTTACTTGACAGGCAGGGCAACCAAACTTGGACTTGTCAAATATGGTGGTGTGATTATGATTTTGTCAATTTGGACACACAAAATAAATAAATTATATTTGTGGGCTAGAAAATACTTTTAAAAAACTTATTCGAAAAAGAAACAATTAAGAAGTTATTTCACAATTTTTGGTTTTGTGGAAAATTGTCTTTCTTATAAATTTATATTGATATAAATTTTTAGTGTATTTAACGTGTGATAATCAGATAGTTAGGTTTTCTAATAAAGGTTATGGTAATCGAAATGTTAAGTAATCATTTATCATTAATAAGATGTTTACGTACGTTTTGAATCTTGAAAATAAAAAAATCCTAAATAATAAGTATTTTGCTCTAAAAGTAAAATTGTTCGATAAATTAAATCAATTGAATTCGAAAATGAGATTTTTCTCACGTAGAACAAAAAGTGAAAATTGAATATAGTGTGGGAAAAAAGGTTTCTTAATGGAGGGGCAATAAGAGGTTGCTTTACTTGTACTTCATAACTTAGCACACGCATTGACTCCCTTTATTTCATTTTTCAATTCATATTCACACTTCTTTAACTACTTAATATTAAATTACGTTTATTTTATTCCTATCTTCAAAACATAAAAAAATAAAATAATTATACATCTTCATTAGCTATTTTATTGCATTTTGGTCCCCTTGTAAGTTGTAATCATGCACCAAGTAATATAGAGCATTTTATAGCTCTGGTTTGAATATAGATTTTAAAGTTAAAATTTATAATTTTCAGTTTAAAAAGTTTTAATTTAAGGAACTTAATATTATGTTTAAATATGTATTTTACTTGAAAAAAAATAAAATTTTATAAGTGAAAGTAAAACTTAAATTATTTTTGAAAACAAATGTTTTAAGCTTCAAATAATTAAATTGTATATTTTGACCTTTTATGTATAAAATATTTTACATTTAGACTATTTTTGAATTTCAAATATGGAGTAGAACAAACTCAATAAAACGCATTGAATAATTAAATTTATGAACATTTAGAAGCAAAGAGATCAAAGTGCATTTTCTAAATTATTTTGAAGATTAAATGTTCTTAGCTAAACATTACCAGCATCAAAATTATATTTTGTTGATATTCAAAGGACTAAAAGCTCAAAATTCACATAAATATATATTTTAATATTTTTCTTGCAAATGTCATTTTCAATCGCAATAAGAACAAAAAAAATCTAACTTTAAAGGGTTTTTTTCTACAAAAAATGTAGGGTTGGTTTATTTGACAAAATAATTTGTCTTATGAGTAATGATTGTGATATAATGAAGTGAATTAATTTTCATTTACTATACGATAACAATAACATACGCAAAATAAGATAGAAGAAAAATGATATATTTATTCTTATTTTGTTATATGATATTATAAAACTTAATAGGTAGGATATTTTCCAATAATTTATAGTTACTTATAGTAAAAAAAAATTACTTAATTACCTTAAATGTATGTAGACTTGAGATTTTCTTTATAATAGGAAAAATTTTACCTAATCAATAAATTCTCTTCCGTCCTATGAAAATCGAAATTAATTCGATCAATAAACTATTGAATAACCAAATCAAAAGTTGAACCTCTTTTCTCCCACCTAATTTTATCACCATCCGATACAAAATTCATTTAATCTGAATATCCAATCAATAAACTTCAAATATCGAGTGACTAAACAAAAGTTAAACTCCCCCCTTCCACTTACATTTCACCGTCATACTCACGAATCTAAATTAATCCGATCAATAAAAAAAAAAACTTTTTTTTCTCTCTAAAATAAATATGTTCATTTGTTTTGAAAAAAAAAAAAAGGCATCTATTGTAATACACAAAATCACTTTGTCCCTATAAATGGCTAATCTTTCTTGGATTTTCGATTTCCGTGTTAAGCAAGCCTTCACCATTTTCACTTTACTTCACTTCTAATCTTCTCAATTCTCATATCTATGATACCCTTTATCTTTATGTTCCATTCTTTGGATGTATTTTTCTTAATTGGGTATCCTCAAAAAAGTTAAATTTACATTCTTGGCTTTCTGGGTGTTTCTAGTTTTTTCTTATTTGGTTGAGAAATGGAACAAGAAGGATCGAAAGGGGCTGTGACGGTGGCTGCTTCAGCAGCGGCACCAACGTCTTTAGCACCGGGATTCAGGTTCCATCCGACGGATGAGGAATTAGTTAGGTACTATCTACGGCGAAAAGTGTGTGGGAAGCCATTCAGATTTCAAGCTGTTACTGAAATTGATGTATACAAATCTGAACCTTGTGACCTTGCAGGTTCAATTCAATCTCCTTTTTGTTTATTTATTTTGTTGATTTTTTGTTGTTTTTTTGTTTGGTTTTGATTAGTTTATTTGGGGTGGGATGGGGGATTGGATTTAGGAGGTTTTAGATGCTAGAGATAATTTGTTTTGATTGTAAAAGGTTGATTTATGATAAAGATTGAATTTTTAGTATTTTCTTGTCCAAAAACACAAAAAAGATTGAATTTTTAGTATTTACTTGTAAAAAAAAAACAGGAAAGATTGAAATTTTGGTATTTACATGTCTAAAAACACAAGAAAGACTGAATTTTTAGTATTTACTTGTTCAAAAAAAAAACAAGAGAGATTGAATCTTTAGTATTTGATTATAAAGAAAATCGGAGGAGGAGAGTGTAGACATATACTGAAGTGCCTCTTTGTTTTGCTCAAGCTTTTGTATGGACAAGAACAATTTACGATTAAATTATTGATCTTAGTATAGATATGAATAAATTAGTTGAATTGGAATGCGATGTGAAAATGGGCTTCAATGAAGAAGTGAGGATTCATATAGTTGACCCCAACTTGTTTGGGACTGAGGCGTGTAATTGGTGTCGGTGTTGTTGTTGGAATGGACACAACAAAATGTACTAGGAAGTTGTTAGTGTATTTTTGACAATTTATTAGGTTTATTGAAATTGCAATGCTGCTTTTCTATAAGAATAGCATCTCTTGTTGTTGGGTTGTTGTACTAGTCATTCCTTTGTTAGTATATTTTTTGAGCTAATGATTAATTTTTCGTGTTATGAACCTGTGAATGACTAGTCATTCATTAATTTCTTCATGAATGACATATTGATTGATGTGGTGCAGAATATTCATCGGTAAAGAGCAGAGATATGGAGTGGTACTTTTTCAGCCCTGTGGATAAGAAGTATTGTAATGGATCTCGACTTAACCGAGCTACTGGTCAAGGCTATTGGAAAGCTACTGGGAAAGATCGTCATATCAGCCATAAGTCTCAGGCCATTGGGATGAAGAAGACACTCGTTTTCCATAGTGGTCGAGCTCCCGATGGCAAGAGAACTAATTGGGTAATGCATGAGTACAGGCTTGCGGACAAAGAGTTGGAAAAGGCTGGAATCATGCAGGTGCGAACTAGCGCTTTTATTAACTTTGCTACTTTTTATATTGAGTATCAAATCATAAAAGATTCCCTTTTTGTTGGTTTGCGAGGATGTAGGATTCCTTTGTTCTATGTAGAATCTTCCAAAAAAGCGGTTTGGGACCACCAACTGGTGACAGATATGCACCATTTATCGAGGAGGAATGGGATGATGATTCAGCCGTGCTTCCTGGAGGAGAGACAGAGGGTGATGCAGTGAATGGTGTTGACGCACGAGTTGAGAGCAACGATCTTGACCAGGTATCTGTTTTGTTGCCGTTGTTTCCTTTTAACGTGACCTCTCTTAGATTGTTAAATCATTGCACTTAATGCAATGGCTTTTACTACTGGTAAAAGAAAGGATCAGATGGAGTGATGGACAAACCAGAATAGGGAAGTATGAATGTCAACGTTGTCGGTGTAGATATAATGCTCTTAAACACAAACTTTTTGCTATATTGTCGTTGCTTTTCTTTCCTTAATTGCAATCTTTTTGTTATTTTGTCGTTACTCTTCATTTCTTAATTGCAAACAATGTCGTTAGTTGTAGATTTAATGCTCGAAATTGCAAAATTTTGCTACTTCTCCATTTCTCTTCTTTGTCCTTGTATTTCTCTACTTCAGTAAGTATTTATTATTGGAATATTTGGTTAGCTAGTGTACTTAACGGTTTAGCATCTTGTTCCACCTATGTCCATATCGATGCCCAAGTTCACTTTGAGATATCACTAGATTCCTGTTGAGAAACTGCATCATGTCATGTATGTCTTCGTCAATAACTGCTTCATCATCATAACCATCACCTACTCCTAGATATGAAATTCAAATCTCATAACTATAGTTTGTTCCTGTGTTATATAAAGGTGGATCTCCGGATGTCCTAGACATCAGTTCGTTGGGTGAGATTCTAGGATTTGTAGGTGGGATGATCAGAGAAAAATATTTTTCTTTGGTGATAGTGTTGTTCATGATATAAGAATAAATGGTAATCTAACTTGAACTAGTATAATGATGACCGAGAGCTCCACTAGACTTACTGATTATTATATTCTGGATTTCAATCTTGTCGGATTCTCACCTGGAATATGGAACGTATCTATGCTTGAGCAATGTATCTGATCATTCTTTAGCGCTCTCACAATATTTTACTTTGTTTTTTGGGGGACTTCGCATTCCCTTGAGAGTATAACTCATTTAGATACATATCTTCATCATGCCCTTTTCTTTCTTTTAGTTTCAGGGGATTCTTCGTTATTCTTTAAGAAGCATAACTTACTTCCATTAGCATCTGACATTGCATAAACTTGAGGTTTATCTACCCCGTATAATTCTGTGCATTCCTTATTCGATAAACCTTAGTGTATGCTTAACTTTTCCAGTATGAGATTTGTTTTGCTTGCCGCTGACTGTGACGTCTTGATAACAGGATGCTCCGCCCAAGATTGCTTGTGATAGTGAGAACGTGATTGAACTTCAAAGTCTTCCATTTGCTTGCAAGAGGGAGAGATCAGATGAACCTGAACTTCTCTCTTTAAGCCAAACTAAGAAATCGAAGCATGATGTTCCAAGCTCTAGCCGTGCAAATGGTTCTGAAGATTCAACTATTACTAGTCAAGATCCGGTGAATATGATGACGACAAAAGATTACCCCCTATCTCTCTTAGGATTCCCCTTGTTAGAGTCCTTTGAGCCCAAGGAAACCCAACCTTCTAATCCCCTCACATTTGATTCCTCCAACCTTGAAAAATCCGTCCCTCCAGGCTACCTGAAGTTCATTAGCAATTTAGAGACGGAGATACTAAATGTCTCCATGGAAAGGGAGACACTGAAGATTGAAGTGATGAGAGCTCAAGCCATGATCAACGTTCTTCAATCGCGGATTGATCTCTTGACCAAAGAGAACGAAGACATGAGAAAACTTGTTCGAGGTGGTTAGACAATAACAGCGTTTCGATGCGGTTTAGTTTCATACTATCTTCAGGAAGAGCAAGATAGTAAAGAGATGTTTGAGACATTTCTGTAGTTCTTGTTGTAACCTGGATCATATGTACCTTTTAGGTATCTGCAGAATTTTTTTTTAACTTGGAGTCTTGACTCTGATCTGAATGATATTGTTGTTTAATAGCAATAGTGTCAGGTTATGTTGTTCGGATTCTTCGAAAATATAAAATAGTGCAAGTGCATTATCTAAGGATGCAACATTAGTGTTGCATTACTTTTGAAAAGTCCAAGCAACATATGTGTCATGATCAGATTGTCGTGCACCTCGACTACTTGTTATTTGCGTGAATATATGGTAATTTTGTCGATCAAAACTTTGACATATACTCCCTTCGTCCCATATTAGATAGCATTAATTAAAATTTTCTCATTTTACCCTATAATTAATATGGTCTTTGAAAGTTTAAACAAATTTTGAAGATCTAAAAAAAATGAAGTTTCAAAAGACTAATTATTATGAGCTAAGGGCAAAATAGGAAAGTTAATTAATCTATTAATGACTTCTAAATTACCGTATAAAATAGAGGGACTATTAGATAATAGTTTGATTAAAACAAGAAAGAAGATTGATATATGTAATTGTCACATCATACCGGGGTCAAGCATTTTCTATCAGAAGTAACTTAATACTCTTACAATGAACTCGAGACCTTTTTGATCGAGGATGTGAAAAAATACCTATCATTTTACCATCACCTCCACCAGTAAATCTTACCTTATTCGAAATTTCTTCAAAGATATCGGTCGAATACGAATAGGAGAGAAAATTAGATTGAGGACATGAAAAAGTACATTATCATTTTATCACGACCTTTCGTAAATTGTACCTTGCTCGAAATTTCTTCAAAGATATTGATCCAATTCGAATAGGAGAGACAAGCTCTACTTTCTAGAAAGTTCTTTTATTTTCTTTTTCTTTTTCGATATATCTTATACTAGTTATGTTTGCTTAGTTACGCAGTTTATTGAATATGATATTTTAAAGGTGAAATTCACTATAACGTGTCAAAGCTTTAATTATTTTACGTCGCAATAATAATATATATAAAGTCATATAAATTCTTCTTTACCAACCTTTTCCAATTACAACACCTCTTCATCTTCTCTCTCTAACCCTTAAATCTTACCAAAATTCTGAATTTTTCATTGCTGTATCAACTTTCAGCTGTTATACTGAAGAATTTCTTGTTAAATTGTTACTTTTTTCACAAAATTTGGTTCAAAAATTGTTCATTTTTGTTATCTTTGACTGATGGAATCAAAAGGGTCGGCGAAATTGATGGCGCCGGGGTTCAGATTTCATCCGACGGATGAGGAGTTGGTCAGGTACTATCTCCGGCGGAAGATTATTGGTAAACCTTTGAGATTTGATGCTATTTCTGAGATCGATATTTACAAAGTTGAACCATGGGATCTTCCGGGTAAGACCTTTTTTTTCTTCTTTCTACAACTTTTGTTTAACTTCTGGGTTAGACCCTTTTTGATTTTCTGTAGAATCTTTGGGTAATTGCTGAAAAGTAAGGTCTTTATGTGTTTTTTGTGGTGAATTACGCTTTGGTTTGTTAGATCTATGGAACCTAATGTAGTGAATTCGTTTGGTGTGTATGTTTGACTATTGTGTGAGCTTTGGTTTAGTTTTGTATAGCTGGTTTTAAGTCTGAGAAGGGTTGTGGTAGGTTGACATTTTAGTAAAAACACAGTAGTAAATCCAAGAGACTCCGAATAGGGAACGGATGCAACAATAACCACATCAACATGCTTGTGTAATCCCATTACACAAGTGAGGTTTGGGCAAAACTAACAAGGTAGAGGAGCTGTTTTTGATAGACACTCAGCTCAAAGGAAGTAGCATGCCCAGTGTAATTCCACATTGTGAGTCTGGGGAGGGTAGGATAGGATGTACACACAACTTACAAGGTAGAGAGGTTGTTTCTGTTAGACCCTTGGCACAAAGGAAGTAATCAAACCAGGATTAAAGGGAGAATATGAATAGGGAGTACTGGAGCGGATATGGAGGATTTATGTAGGCAAACTCGACCAAGTTGGGATTGAGATGTTGTTATTGATTGATAAATTTCCAGCTAAGGGAACAAGATATCTATCAGAGTTTTTTGGTAGTTTTTCTCTCTTGCTCTTAAAAGTTAATAGCTTGAAGGTATATAGTTCTTCACTCAGCTTCACGTGTCAACTAATACAGAACTGCCAGTTTGTTCTGCCAGTTAATACTATCAGTTCATAAATATGATAGGCATTTTTGAACTGGGGTATTGCCAATTTGTTCTGCCTCGTCTTATTTGCTTCTGCTGACGAAGTAGGTTTTGATTTCATTTGGTTTTCCAGATTTTGATGACTTAGTCTGCTTCTTACTCCAATTTTCTAATGTTCAATTGTAAGTAGGATATTGGCTTGTGGTTCAAGTTTTTGTTCAGAGTGTTTGAGTCATGTGTATGCGTATATTTTATCAGCAGTACTTACATTTATGCGTCTATATTGATTAGTTATGCATAATGTGTACAATGGGAACAACATGCAAGGTGTTGCTTTGTGGTCAATAAAATGTCTTGAGAACCAGTGGGTGGTCTCTTCCCATCTATTCAAGCCTTGGTGGACAGAGTTACCCGCTACTAGGTAGCATGTACCCCTTGGAATCAGTCTAGGTGCGTGCAAGCTAGTTCGGACACCATGGTTATCAAAAACAGTGTGAGCAGGGATTACGACCTAAGGACTAAGATTGAGCTTAGGTATTTTAGGTCTGTCTGTTAGAAAATACTGATTGATCTGCTTAGTTGAGCATCTACAGTACATTCTCATCTTTTACTATCATTTTTCTTTTTATGACATGTTATCCTTAAAGAATTTGTTCATATCCCTCTTTTGTGATTTGGCATGTTAGAGAATAGCTTTCCTATCTTGGTTTCCTCTGTCGGAGTTATAAATCACAATCTGGCAGCCCATTTGGTTTTGCTTATTAAAGCATCTGATTATGCTTTTACTGAATAGGAGTTTACATAGTCATGAGTCCTATAGAGTAAGCTTGGTATAAGAAGTTTTTTTGATTGGTTAAGCTTAGCATAATTTTATCTGTGTCTTAGGTATGTCAAGGTTGAAAACAAGAGACCTGGAATGGTACTTTTTCAGCGTGCTTGATAGGAAGCATGGTAATGGAGCAAAAACCAATCGGGCGACAGAACGAGGCTACTGGAAGACAACTGGAAAGGACAGGGCTGTCCATCATAAGTCTAAGGTTGTCGGTATGAAGAAGACTCTAGTTTTTCATAGTGGTCGGGCCCCAAAAGGTCAGAGGACTAATTGGGTCATGCATGAGTACAAACTAATTGATGAGGAGTTGGAAAAAGCTGGGATTGTTCAGGTGAGATCATATGAACACATGTGGGTTGTGCTTGTTCAATGCAATGGCTTCTTGTGTCTCTCAACCCGTCTCCTAAACCTGGTGCTGCTGGGAAAAGGAGGGATTGAAGATAAATAGTGAATGACTATTTCTCAGGAAGCTAGAAGGAGATAATGCCCCCCCCCCCCACCCTCCACCCTTCTATTTCTTTTCTTGAGCCGGATGATGCTGACTGTTTTTGCTATTTTATATGTTGAGATGTATTTCTTCCCATTAACTTATTTTCTTCTCCTCTTTTTTGGTGGAAAGGATGCACTTGTGTTATGTAGAGTCTTCCAGAAGAGTGGTGCAGGGCCGAAGAATGGGGAAAAGTATGGGGCACCTTTTGTTGAGGAGGAATGGGAAGATGATGAGTTAGAAATTATTCCCAAGGAGGAGGCTGCTGAAGAAGTTGAATTTGGAGATGATATCTATCTAGATGGACATGACCTTGAGCAGGTATATCCATTTATGATGTACATTTTACTTTTCTCTATTCGTGTTATGCCTTGGTCATCTAAAGTCTGGTTCTTTTTGCTTCCCCCAATACCCCCCTTCTCTTTCTGTCCCCCCCAGAACCACATATACACACACAGCCTAACAAGATATGTAGCATTTAAATGTAATAAAATGCAAGAAGTGTTAACTTTCCTCTGTTTCTGTGTCTCGGCAACATCGTGATGCCTGGTTTTTCTTTTTTTAACCGAGAAATTCCCAAGAGACAAGTGACACATGGTTCAAAACTCAGTGAATAAAGGTTTTGCAGGGACAGCTGTTAGTATATGCCAATCTGATTTTAAAAGAGGGCTAATCATTAGTCACTTATTGAAAATCATCTTATACATCTGCTTAGGGATTGGATTTATGTCCATGAAATGTGGATGTTGATAGGAAATAGTGATTCATCCTAGAAGTTACTCTATTATGGTGTCTTTGACACCAACCTGAGTAACAATGGATATTTCTCATTATCAATTCTGCATAGTCTGAGTTGATGAAGCTTTTGGATTCTATATCTTGAGCCATCCTGTCTCTACCTCAAAATAAAAGAAAACAAGGCTAGCAGCCCGTAACCTGTTTATATTTAGATAAATTTGCTATCTATTTTGGATAGAGGTGAGATGTATCTTCTCATTTTGGTGCATGTTTCTCTTGCATCAGATTCTTGGGGCTGACTCACCTGTGGATGGTGCTCCACTTCCTTTGAACTGCTATAGCGAGGGAAATGCTAGCAACAGTGGGGAAATAAGTAACTCCTTTGAAGAAGCACAGAACTGGCTTCAGCAACCGGATGAGCAGGAATCATTTGATCCTGCGATTCAACAGATCGATGCAGATACAAATCCTGTCAAGCATGAATTCATGAGTGAACCAAGCAATAGTATGAACACTGAAGATGTGGATTACTTGCTTGATGAACCAGTTGTAACTGCAACTGATAACCTTCAATTCAGTGATGGAGCATTCCTTGAAGCTAGTGATCTTTCAAGACCCATTGAGGTTGATACGTCAGGTTTTGACATGCTTGAGGATTACCTTACATTCTTTGATGCAGACGATAACTTCCAAAGTATGGGTTTCAATCCACCAATGATGACCGAAGGTGATGATCATGTGTCTGACTTAGCATCTCCGGAGGAGAAGGTAACATTACTTACTGACTCCACTTCTTGTACTTGTCATGTTCTGGTCTTCTTGAATCTTAGCTAATTACTTTCATGACAGAACATTGGCGAGGTAAATGACCAACCAATTGCATCAAGTGAAGAACCGGAGGATCAAAAGAAGAATGTTGCATCATCCTCAAAACTGGAACCATCTAAATTTGGATCAGGTAGTGATAAGGGTTCTTTTTGGACTCTATGCTGAAGATTTGCTCAACACGAATTTCAGTTAAACCAACAATTCTGTTTCTTAAGATAACATTTTTTAACTTAATTTAACATATTTTTCGATGGTGCAGATTATAAGTATCCATTTATGAAGCAGGCAAGCTGCATGTTGGGCGGTATACCTGCTCCACCTGCATTTGCTTCAGAGTTCCCTTCAAAAAGTGCAGCTCTCCGTATGAATTCTTCCTCAGAAGCATCCAGTTCAATCCACGTCACTGGTTTTATTCAAATAACAAACATGACTATGAGTGGCAATGGGATGGACGAGTTGGTGGGTAAGCATGGGAATTACAACGTTATCCTATCTTTAGGCTTATCACAGCATGGTGATAGCTCCGCTCACTTGGAATCAGCAGTTAGTTTTCTTCCTGGGAAGACAATTTCAACAGTGTCCTGGTGCTGGTTCTATTATCTGTTCCTTTGGGTCCTCATTCTTTCCACAACCTTCAAAGTTGGGACCTTAATTCGTGCCGTGTAATGCCTCAAGAATCTAGAGAGCTCAATAAAGAAGGGGCTCAAAACTAGTTTTTACTTTTGAAAGTCATGGCAGGTTATCTTGATCTCTGACTGAAGTGAACATTATTATATATGATACTCAACCTATACCAGGAATATTCTAGTGTTTAGACATTCAAGTGAGTTGATGCAGTTTCTGACTCCTGAACAAATTTTAAAATTCAGTGATGTATCACAGTGCAGCTTGGAAGCTGCAAAACTCATTTTACACAACAATTAAGTACTGTGATGATTTTATGTAGTGCCATTGTCTTTTTGGCTGATCTTATTAGTTTTCATGTTGTTTCTGTCTCATGTTGTTACTTGTTATTATGTTTTATCGAAACAGCCTCTCTACATTCACAAGGTAGGGGCAAGGATGCATACGCACTACCCTCTTCAGATTTCACTAAGCTAAATTGTTGACAAGTTACAAGGGTGGTCGTAATTTGTACAAATCGTTCACATGTGATTTCAGGATAAATGAAATTTACCTGTGTTGTTCAATTGTTCACAAGGTTTTAAAGGATGGGCGAAGACTTTATATTATCTTCATTTTATCTATCTTATCAAATCTTGATTTACTTGTAGTGCTGATTTTTTAGTGCAATGAATTAGAGACACAATTTGAATTCCAAATTGAGCACTAAGAAAGTTTACTTAATCAGAGTTTCCAATTTGACCAACTAATTTCACTTAGCACTTATTCCAAATTGCCCCTTTTGTTGGACATTAATATGCTGAAGATTCATAATGGATTTTTCAATATTACTAATGACTTATAGTAATATATGATTTATCAAGTCAATATCACAAGGAAAAAAGAAGAAAAATATATAAAAATAAGATAAGAGTAACATTAAGTGCACACGTTCAAATTCTGACACTATAGTTTTTTTTTAAATCATTCCACCTAAAGTTCTATTTTTATCTTACTACACGTAAGATGATTCCAACATCATGTTTGTATTTTAAAGTAAATAAAAAGGGAAAGAGCACTACAAAGACTTGGATAGTTGAATTTTGTGTCAAATGTGTTATGATTGAGTTTTCAAAGAGAAAGCAAAGTTTTGAGTTTTCAAAGTGAAAGCAAAGTGTGTTCTATGCATATGGCCACCAAAGCAAAGCAAAGAAAAACATGACATTTGTCATTCAAAGATAAAGAGAAGAAACTTCCATTTTTTCCTCCACTCCCCACTATATGCATATTTTGATGAAAAGGAATTTAAGAGTGTAGGTGACTTAGTGCCTATTTTAATTTGTGGTCTTCATTGGTTCTTTGGAGTTGTCAAAAAAAATGCATTTCTAAGTCTATATCCAACCAAATGGCTACATATGTAGTTAACTGACACTCCTTTATCGAAAAATTATACTGTGGATAATTTTTTTTTTAAAAAAAACATATGTATATTGATTTAGTCATGTGTATATTTTTTTACATTTTGAATTCTCTTGTTAAAAATTCTGACTTTGTCGCTTTCTTGGTATTCAATCAAATTTAGAATATATATTCCTTTCCTTTTCATATTGGCCCATTGAAGCACTATTTATCACAAGGGTTAATAGTCTACCACATATAAGCTAAAACAACAATTAAAACTTATTGATCTTGATAGTTGCTATAAATTAAGGATTATGGTAAGATGAATAGGATTCCTTTAACTTTTATTAAAGATCTCAAGTTTGAATTTTTATGTATAGAAAAATATTGGTAAGATATATTGCCTTTTAATAAATTATGTGGTGTAAATTTATATTAGTTGAAGTTCTGATATAAATATCAAACACTGAATGACAAACAAAGAATAGGTGAGTTAGTGGACTATTTTAATTGGTGGTCTTCATTGGTGCCTTAGGAGTTCCTATAAATTGCATGTCTATTATGCCTATATCCAATCAAAAGGCAACATATGTTGAAGACCTTCTAGAATCCTTTCGTCACCGTTGACAAGATGTGGTGCAATTGATAAGGTTACACCTCTCTTAATTAGGAATCTCGGATTTGAACCCTGATTATGAAAAATTTCTTAATAGGAAGCGCTTATGCTATTATATCGATAATTATAACAATAGATCTTTATTCCAAATTATTTGGTATTTGTTACATATGAAACCTTACTATATTTATATTATTTCCCATTTAAACTCATCTCAAATTCTCAGATACTAATATAACGTTGCTTAGGTGAAAACATTCAGATTTATTATTGTATGGTAAAAATCATCATAAAATATTACACATTTAGTCAATCAAAATCCACAATAAAAAAATACATATAATTTTTATATTATCATTATATAAAACTCGAAGAAAAATATTTCCTAATTAAACTATACTAGATGATGGAATATGTACACCTAACACATATGGAAGTCACTCAAATTTGTAGTCAAGTGAGAACATAAAATGACAGAGTGGAAATTCATCAAGCCTAAAATATAAAGTAGGAGCAAACTGTATCTATAAAATATATAAAAAAATATAAATATAAATAAATATGAGTTTTAAGTATCATGCACCAACCATGTAAAAAATATTTACATAATTAGGTCATCTATGTAGACATCATTATAGATACATTTTTTGATAAACATTAATCAATTGATAAAAATACTAACCAACTTATCATGATATGCACATGTTAAAATTTATCGATATTGTATGAAGAAAATCTAACAGATCAGAAGTATAGTTTCACCACAAGTTATAGATTTGACAGAATCAATAGCATATAAAGTATTTGTCATGAACTTACTCGTTATTCTATCATAGAATTCAAAACTTACAAACTCGTTGAAATTATATGTAACTTAAATCCTCGATATAATTTTGCATGAAGCTAGATGAAGGGCCACCACTTACAACCTCATCATGATAAGTTTTTATATACTTTATCATAAAATATTGCCACATACACTACCAACACCACTAACTCCAATCAACATGTTCATATTTAATTTCCTCTTCCATTAAAAATATTACTCTTTAAGAGGCTACTAGAAAACCATGCAACTTATAAAAGTTGGATTTTGAGTGCCTATAAATAGCAACACTAACCTTACTCTATGTCATTCACAATCATAAGTACTTATTTTCTTGGCAAGTGACACTTTCCTTACAAATATTTTCATAAACACAAGTACAGCTTGTTTAGTACTATTGTACTTGATATATATATAATATAAGTCTTGCATTTTGGAAGTTTGGAGTTAATATAATGGTGCATTCCAAACTTATTGGAGTTGCAATATTATTGGTATTGCTCTTTCTGGATCTTGCTTTTGGTGCAAGATTTTATGGTAGAGGAGGTGGCGGTGGAGGTGGAGGGGGAGGTGGTGGTGGAGGGTCAGCATTGGGGGTGGGGTCAGGTTATGGTTCAGGGTATGGCTCTGGGGAAGGCTATGGGTATGGTGAGGGTAATGATGTGTTTGGGAGTAGCGGAGGTGGTGGTGGAGGTGGAGGTGGTGGTGGTGGAGGCGGCGGTGGAGGGAACTCAGGAAGAGGTAGTGGCTCTGGATATGGCTCAGGATCAGGGTCAGGGTATGGATCAGGTGGAGGAATAGGCAGGGGTGGTGGTGGTGGCCAAGGTGGTGGGGGTGGAGGTGGCTCAGGAAATGGTTCGGGTTATGGAAGTGGAAGTGGTTCTGGTTATGGAAGTGGTGGTGGAAGTGGCGGTGGTGGTGGTGGTGGTGGCGGCGGTGGTGGAGGAGGAGGTGGTGGAGGTGGCGGCAATGGTTCGGGATATGGTAGTGGCTCCGGCTATGGATCAGGGTATGGAGGAGGAAATGGAGGCTATGGAGGGAATGAACCTTGAAGTATATTAGATGATTTGCTTATGCAAATTAGGAAGTTTGTGGAATAAATAACTCACCCTATTTATGTGGTTTCTGAAACTTTGCATGGATGCATGTAATGATTTTTCATGATTTATAATATTATATTTGCATGTAATATATTATTTTTGCATGTTTTATACCATAATTTTCCTTTAACCTCTCTTAACTTTTAATTTCATATTATTTACTCCGACTAACTAACGTACAGTCGTACACATAGAAGCATTGGCTAGTCAGTCACGAACTACTTGACTTCCATATAGGGCGTTGTCCCGTTTCCCAATCAGATGTTTGGATGTGAGCTATACTCCGCGTGGAGCCAAACGGGTACATGAATGATTGAATCTTTTCTTTAGCCTTCACTATTAAAGGGCTCATCGCTTCGCAGCTGATTGATCATCTATATGCTGCCCTTTAAACTTTAGAAAGATCGTTTTTGTTCTAACATTTTTTTGACTCATATATATTGTTGCTGATATTGATGAAAATGACCATTTATATTCTACAAGACATGATAAAGGAACAAAAATAATGTCAATATCCAATAAAAATCACAATTTTCAATTTAATGTTTTACCTACTTAAAAATTACAACTGTATAAAATGAGCATATATTCAGTCAATTGAATCAATTGGAATATATAGTTCTATTGCCTCAAATTTCTGGTTCAAATGATCAAAGACTTTACTTGAAACTTCTCCTCTTCTGGCCAATATGGGATCAGTGATTTCACAAACTCATCAACTACAGAAATGTGAAAAATAATTCCATAATCAACACATTAATATGAAATTTCAGATGATACGTTACGAAAACCATAAATGAAAAATTAAGAAATCGAAATCCATCAGGTCACCCACCTCTCAGTAACTGTTGCTACTTTCTTAGATATCATAGACTCGGCTATGCTGATAGCTCTTTGAGATCCAGTAATAGTCACTTTCCTGTAAAAGTCCAGAAATTATTTATCTTTATAGTCTTATGTTGCTCGGACTTTTCAAATTGCTGCCCCACCCTGTGTAAGATCCTCCAAAAATGACTACTTTTGAAGGATTAGACACGCATCTGGTAATATTTTTGAAGAGTCTGAGCAACGTAACGATATACTTCGCAAATACTCAAGACAAATGGAACAAAGAAATCCAGGAAAGCTTACCTGTCAGAAGTGCCGGACATGAAATCACCCCTATCTGATATCTTTATTCTAGCTCCACTTACCTGGAAAGACAGAAGATACTTAATTGGACTCATTTGGTTTGAGTTATAAGATGAAATAATCATGGTATAGAGTTTTGTATTCTGTATTGCGTGTTTGGTTTGTATTTTGAATCTTGAATAGCTAATCCTATATATCCTCTTTTCAGTATAAAGAACCAAATGTCCAATGAAAAATGATCTCTGCACTACTAATCATGTATTGCAATCCTTGCATAACTTGTTTCTAAACCAAATGACCCCTTAGAACAAATACAAGCAGGGAAAAGATTGCAACTTCTTTACTAACCTGACTTATCTCCATTACACTCCTTCCATTCCGGCCAAGCACCAAACCAATACGCTCATCAGCAACACCAATAGTGACAGAATTGTTCCCATCTTCCTGCAAAACCACCAAAGTAGGCGCAGGTCAAAAAACTGATAACAAAATCTGTCAGTTCTAAAGAAGAAGGCATAATCTTATTTAGGAACATGATAAGAGCATGCCGTTATCAGCTTCAAAGCCAATACAAAGAATAAGTTGAATTCAAACAAAACGGAGTTGAAATCCAGTCAAAAGCACAAGGGGCAAAAACATGATGTCCTCACAGAATTAGGCTCCATCTTGTTCTGATATCTGTTATTTGGATATCTCCCTCCAATTCCATTCGGTGGTCCATAGTTCATTCCAAGATAAGCTGCTAAGAAATAGGAAGCAGTAGAAGCAGAACTAGGAATCAGAATATGACGTTAAAAAGCAACTTTAAGATGGCAGAATCAACTACTACGATGATCTCCTAAATATAACACCTAATAGCTTGGAAAACATTACTAAAGATATGGTCATAAATGTTGTAGAATGTATGACAGACAAGAAACAAGTAATGTATTCCCTCCACTCATCCATTCATGTAACCTCAGGTCCTGTATGAATCAATACCAAAAGAATTGCACAAGCACAGAAAATGATTAAGACAAAGAGTAGATCATATTCCTCCCGATCTATTACTTAAATGTAAGTATTACAAATTAATTAAATTTGAATAATACCTGCATAAGGAAATGGAGCATTCATGTTCTGTACATAATGAGTGTCTTCAGCCAACTTATATAGAATCAATTCAATAGCCCGCATCTGCTCCCCTAGAGTTCCAATCACTATTACTATCCTATCATGCAGTCCTGGAAAGTTCTCATCCTGAGGTAATATTTTTATGCCAGCCCGAGAGTCTTCAATAAATGACCTGTAAAAGAAAACCATCTATGTTAATCTGATGATTTTGTCGACCATTTTTGTTCTGCATTTAAAATTGTATTTGGAAATTTAGTAAAATGTGTTTCCTTTATATGATTTTGGTTGCAGATGAAGTTCAAAATGAACTTTCACACAATAGTTGCAATTTACAACTCCATTATACGATAGTCAGTGTTGTCAAAGAGGCGTTTGAGATGCACTTAATCCCTAAAGCTAGAGCAAAATATGATGTGCATTTTCAGTCGCACAAGTATTGCTTCATTGCAGGACAAAAGCGCCAAGGTACAAACCTTATTACTATGTTTTTTCCTTGAATAGAGGGACACTAAACAATATATATTTCACCTTTTTTACCATACTCTAATTTTTTCAATTTTTCTGTCTATATTATGGTTTATAGCTATCATTCTTGAACTACATATAGATTTTTATCTTTCCCTTTCCTGTACATAAAATTCATGCTTTATTTGTGTTTGCTCTTGACGCTCCAATAATTTCAGTGCTTCTTGTTGCTCATCACCTTTGATATCACTGTATTCCCTCAATTTGCAGATGAACTAAATGGTTATTATCCTAACTTTTCTTGTGGACCCTTGATGACCTAGGTTTTGAATATCTGTGGTAAATAGGAACCTCCCTGAACAATAAACCCATAGGCACAATAAAATAACAAACAACTCTAAGCATTTATTCCCACCAGACTCACATGTTACACATTGACGACATCCTGATGTGGGATGGGGTACCAACGCATTAACCCAGAGAGTTCAACCATGAAGACTAAGTTTAAAAGTGAATGAGTTCAAATATTCAAATGGGACAAGGAACCCAGTCTAATGGCATATACAATTTGATTTAAAGCGGTAATAAACTAGGATGCAAAGCTCATGCAGTTGATCGAACTTCCAGTCAGAAACTTAAAAATGAAAAATGGAAAAGGCAAAGTCAGCTAACTCATTCCAGCACAAGACTGTGCCATTCCATACTCTATAAAACAGCAAATTCAGATTGATCACATCACAGAAACTAGTTAACATTATCAGTACCAAAACCAGGTATCTTAGAATCAGTAATACTTTGCTTGGAAGAAGAGCTAGTTATCTTAAATGAGTAATGATACAATGAAACCTGCATGCATTTTCAGGAGCAGTGTATTTTTGGGGGGGGGGGGGGGGGGGGGG